>NC_048604.1:77145650-77445650 GCF_003668045.3 Cricetulus griseus
ACACACACACACACACACACACACACACACACCACCACACACAAACACACCTAAATATATAAATATAACCTGCCCAGTCCTTTAGTATTACACACACACACACACACACACACACACACACACACACACACACACACACACGATTTCAGAGCTGAATACTTGGTATTGAATAACTAGTTAGGGGCTCTCATCTCTGGGGAAACCTTTCTCCCATTCTCAGCATTCCTTAGTTGCTTCAAGTTCTTTGTCTAGAGGTGGGGCCCCATGAAATTTCCCCTTCCGTGTTAGCATGTTTATTGATGTTATTGTGCTGAGGTCTTGTTTAGGCAGCCATATTGTTAAGGCTTCATGGGTGCAGCTTCACTGTCATAATCTACGAGATTCAACTTTGAAACAGATTTCCCAGTTCTCTGGCTTTGACAATATTTCTATCTCCCTCTTCCCCAATGTTCCCTGAGCAGGAGTTCTGTGTAGATGTATCATTTGGAGTTGGACATCTCATGGTCACGCATTCTCTGCATTTTGACCAGTTGTGGATTTTGTACTGGTCTCCTTTTGTTGCAAAGAGAAGCTGACAGATGAGAGCCACACTTAGGTGTAGGTATGAGGGTAAATATTTAGATTACAGTTAAGACTTATGCTGGCTTAGCAAAGTGGCAGTAATAGGTTTCCCTCTCAGATCTATGACTCCACTAGCTATGAGTAGTTGGAAAAGATCCTTCCAGTACCGGGCATGATTTCCCTTTTGTTGAGTGAGTCTGAAGTCAAATTAGAGAGCTTGTTGTTACTGAAAATGCATGAATGACATTATTTAGGCTTATCTTATGGTGATCTTGCCATATCATGGTAGTTCATAGGCAATAGAGCTGGCTAATACTTTTGGTTGCTTCCTTCCTTTGGAAGCTTGCATTGCTCTGTACAGTTCTATGAAAGCTAGTCTTCAGGGAGGAGGATTTCATGTCAGGGTCTTTTCAGAGCTTCTGGGTGTTATGTCTGAAGTCTGTGATGTATTCAGCAGTAGGAACTTGCAATCGTCTTTTGTGAGGCAGCCAACGGCAATAGCGATAGCTTGTGTCTCTTGGACTCTCTTGACCAACAACTGAAAATTGAGTTTCTCATTCCTGGTATTGGGGTTTTGTTGATCAAGATCAACTCAAGTGGCATAACTTCATTAAAACTTTATAAGTACATGTACACACCTAAAATTGTATGTTTTGTGCATAATTTTAGTAAATAAATAATAATATGATTCTTTATGACTTTTCAAGATCTTTATTGTTATTTTCTTTCCCATTTCCTTCTCCTTCTGTATTGACTTTCTTTCTCCCTCAATTAAACCACCCCCATTTTACTCATTTCCCCTTCAAATCACTTATATCTTGCTATTCCCTTCTCTAGTAATCCCCCATAGTTCACTTTATACTTTCCTGGCTTCTTTAATTACTCCATGTTATATACTCACATCTGAAGACTTTGGAATCAGGAACAAAAGATTAGAGAAAACATGCCACATTTGTCTTTCTATGTCTGTGTTTTTAAAATCAATATAATCTTTTCTAGTTCTATCCATCTACCTACAAATTTAATGATTTCATTTTTTACAGCCATATGTATTGTATTTTCATTATCCAGTACTCAGTTGATGAACATTAAGGTTGTTTCCATTTCCTAAGTATTGTGAAGAGAGTTGCAATGAATGTGGCTGATCAAGTATCTGTGGATTAGGAGGACAATCCACAGATATATAGCTTTGGGTATATGGCAAGGAGTGGTATAGCTGGGTCATTTGGTATATTTATTTTTGTTTTTTGGAGTATTCGCCACACTGATTTCCATAGTGACTGTACCAGTTTGCATCCTACCAAAAGTGAGTGAGGGTTGCTTTTCCCCATGAAACTCTCTAGCATTTGTTGTTAGTTGTTTTGTTTACCTTAGTCATTCTGACTAGGGTGAGATGAAATATCAAAGTTTGACTTCTACCTCCCCCAGTTGCTAAGAACAATGAACAGTTTTTGAGATATTTCTTGGCTACTTTATTCCTTCTCTTGAGAGCAGCTCTCTGTTCAGATCTGTAGCTTGTTTTTTCTTTCTTTTTTTGAATAGGTGGTTTGTTCTTTTGTCTCTTTTTTGTTCTTTATAGATTCTGGATAATAATCTTCTGTCAGATGCACAGTTGGCAAATAATTCACGTCTTCAGTCTTGGTGAAAGGCCCTTTATCACCAGCTCCAATAAGTCAATCTATCACTTCACTTCAAATATAACAATATCCTCTGATATGAGTGTTTCTTTGCCAGTTTCCAAATTTCCATTTTTTGCTGAAGTTGTTCCTTTTAAAACCCATATACAAGTAACTTTATTGTAGGATTTAGTTGTATATGATACCAATAACACCTAAGTATATATTTATGAAAATAACATTAGAAATACTTCCTGGAGAAAAATAAGCCTTATAAGTGCTAAGATTTTAATCTACATTCTCATAAAAGCTAGGCTGCAAGCATATAAAACCTTAAAGAATTTGGCATGAATTCACTGCCTAGACTTTTCCAAATAAATATGAATCTGAAAGCAGAAGGAGTCATATGTTTTTAGCCTGCCTACTGATGTAATATTAACTATTTCTGGTATAATGGCAGGCTGTCTCCTCTATAATCAAAGAACTATGTACAGACTGTCAATGTTTCAGACTGTTCAAATGTCTTTTTAAAAATAAGGCTCGTGATAAGTAGCAGGCATTTTATATATGCTGGTTATTTTGACCTGGTAGATTTGCAAATCCCTTGTGTGGAAAGAACATAAAAAAACATCAACTGCAGCCTATTTTTAAGTACAAGTCTTGTGAGGAGCAAATGAAGTCACTTTATTTATTTATTTATTTATTTATTTATTTATTTATTTATTTGTGCTGTTAGGAAACCACTTTGCAGTGAGTATGAGGGAGAATGCTTATTAGACTTATAACAGAAGAATAATAGAAAGGAGGCATGTAGAAAAATCTGCTTCTAGAAAATAATGTGGAGTTACAGAAAGCTATGGATCTGCAAAGATCAGTGGATGCCAAGAGCTAAAAGTAGATAAGTAACAGAGGAAAATGAAAATGAATGATAGTGTTTAGGATGACTGCTTTGTCTTTATTCCTCATTGAAATTTCTGGAATTTCATTAGACATTTAGGAATTCCTCCAAATGGATTATTTTTATTCTGCACATGTTGATATGATTTCCTATGGGTGCAATTCTCTTCTATGTTAGACACAATCATGTATGTGCATATGCAAATTACACACACACACACACACACACACACACACACACACACACACACACACACACTACCTTTGACTTATATAGTGAAATACACTGTCAGTAGAAGGTATCAGTATGGGAAATAAATAAATGATTATGCCTGGGACAAGTAATGCCAGTTCTTAAACATAATAGTCACATAGAATTTTGTAACTGTTATTATTATTGTTAAAATACCCCTGCAATATAAGACATAATACATTATGCTTTCTTTAACAGAAAAGCAGATGTTTCGTTGTACTGATTCTGGCTTCCTTTCAGGTTTCAACATGAAACATGTTTTCTCTTCATGAAGATGTATATTCATAGTGAAACCGGAAGATCATGACATAAAGGAAGCTGTTTTGTCTACATGCACTGTTTTTATTTCTCTCTCCTTCAGCACCCAAAGGAATTTCCAAGTCCTATGTTTGACACATTTCTTCTTTTCTTAGTTGTCTTGTGTTCATAACATTGTTGATCCAAGCCTATAGTTCACAGTCCCTTCTGAAACATTGAAAGAAAATAGTTAAATATGGTACATTCCATTTATTTGTGCATTCCCTCTGTTTATCATTTATAATTTTGGAGTTCTTTTCATATCCTTACCAGATACAAAGTCCAATACCTCCAATTTCTGACTTTTAGAGCTTAGAAACCTGAAAGGGGATTATGGAATGTTTTGTTGTTTTTCATTGTTTTTTTTTTCATTTTTAGACAGAGTTTTACTATGTGTCCCTGGCCAGCCTGGAATTTACTATATAGAACAGATTGGCTTCAAACACACAGCAGATTCTCTTGACTCTATCCTGAATGCAAGAATCACAGGTGTAAATCACCATGTCCAGCTTAATGCTTGGAGTCTGTATAATGTACCATATTAATTGCTTAGGGTTATCAAAATAACAGTCTGGTTTGCTTACACAATCAAATATTTCCACATAGTTTTAGATGCTATAATTCCAAAATTGTGGCAGAATTAACTTTTCTTCATTCCTCTTGATTTGGTTTGTAGGTTATCACCTTTACCCATGACTTTGTATGGACAAGGAAAGAAATTGTATCATATTCCAAAGTAGTGAGGGTGATAATTTTAATATGTGAATAGGAAGATAAATTTATAGCATACTTTTACTAACATAATGTAAGAATGCTTAGGTCACTCCTATCTGTGTCAACTCATATCATTTTGAATCGATGCAAATATTTGAGGTTCAGCATATGTTTGGCAGGCCAAAAGTGCTTCGGGGCATTTAAAAATGTTATAGCTATTCCAGCACATTTGGTAGGTAATCCAGTCATATTGGGCAGACTGCCTGGATTTCATATCTACATGTACACTAAATTGGGGACAAATATGTATTTTTCTACCTTCTGCTGTCCTCTCATCCCAAATGAGATGGAATTACTTAGGAAAAATGTTGAAGTTAAAAAGAATCTAGAAGAAACTCCTGAAAAGTCTTTCTGCTTTCTTCTAAAACATACATAGATGGATGTATACAAGTATGTATGTATAAGCAAAGATATGCATTATATACACACATTTTTTTTCAAATATATCATGTGGGAATGGTGTAATGCAATTCTTTATGTAATCTTTCTTAGGTGTATTTATTTCTTGAGGTGCCATATTACCCCCCCAGTAATCCTTATTCCCTCCTTCCCTTCCTGTTTCCTTTGTCTCTTTCTCTTCTATCTCTTTCCTTGATCCACTAACTCTGCAATTCTCTCACATACAAGAGGAAGGGCCTGCCTCCAGTAAATTGATTGCTAATGCAATTCATTTACCACTCATCTCTGTGATCACTCCAAGTCATCTGATGAGGACAATGAAGTTAATGATGACATAGAAGAGAAGCAGGAAAGGTTAGTGATAAGGAGACAAATACAGGGTTGCAAAGCACAGGGCAGATTGTAACATTTTTCAGGGGCATCAGGCAGGTAGGAGGAAGTGGGTATCTCTCCTTGTGACCCTCAATGGAATAAAATGCAGCTGATCACATTACCAACATGGATTGCCTGCTAAAATCTTAATTGAAGCAAAGGTGGTATTATTTTTAAAATTTTATTTATTTATTTTACATCCCAGTCACAGTTTCTCTTCCTCCTCTCCTCCCATTCCCTCTCCAGGAACTCCCTTCTCTGCTCCCCCCCAAACCACTCCTCTGTTTCTGAGTGTTCAGAAAGGGGCATGGTGTATCAAGTTACCATAAGACTAAGCATCTCCCCTTGTATTTCGACTGGGCCAGGCAATCCAGAATGAGGAATAGGTTCCAAAGAGCCAGCCAAAGCACCAGGGACAGCCCCTGATCCCATTGTTAGGAGTCCCACAAATACACCATGCTACACAACTGTCACATATATGCAGAGGGCTTAGGTTGGTCCCATGCAGGCTCCCTGGTATGTTGATTCAGACTCTTTGAGTTCCTTATGAGCCAGGTTAGTTGTTTGTATGGGGTTTCTTGTGATGTCCTTGACCCCCTGGCTCCTATAATTCTTCTTCCCTCTCTTCAAGAGGATTCCCCAATCCTCTTGAAGGCCTAATGTTTAGCTCTGAGACTCTGTACTTGTTTCCATCCATTATTGGATAAAGGCTTTCTGATGACAATTAAGGTAGTCACCAATCTGGTCACAGGGAATGGCCACTTCAGGCTACATATCCATTATTGCTAGGAGTGTTAGCTGGGGTCATCCTTGTAGATTCGTGTAGCTTTCTCTTGAATCTACTTTGTATGTGACCCCCCAAAAGCCTCCCTTTCTAGTCATCTCTTTCAGTACTTTCCCCTCCACCCATCTCCAACCAGATTTTTCAAATTTCCATGCCCACCCACTCACAGTCCACCCAGGAGATGTCGTCTATTTCCCCTTCCTAGGGAGATCCATGCATTCCCTCTTGGGATCTCCCTGTACTTACCCTCTCTGGGTTTGTGGATTATAGCATGATTATCCTTTACTTTACAGTTAATATCTATTTATCAGTGAGTATATACCATTTTTGTATTTCCGGGTCTGCTTTCCCTCACTCAGGATGAATTTTTTCTAGTTCCATCTACTTGCCTTCAAATTTCCTGATGTCATTTTTTAACAGCTGAGTAATATTCCCTTGTGTAAATGTACCACATTTTCCTTATCCATTCTTCTGTTGAGGGGCATTTGGTTGTTTCCAATGTAGGGCTATTACAAATAAAGCTGTTATGAACATAGTTGAGCAAATGTCTTTGTGGTATGATTGAGCATCCTTTGGGAATATGTCCAAGAATGGTATCACTAAGACTTGAGATAGATTGATTCCCAGTTTTTTGGGAAACCACATTATTGATTTCCAAAGTGGCTGTATAAGTTGCACTCTCACCAACAATGGGGGAATGTTCTCCTTGTTCCACATCCTTGCCTCCAGTATGAGCTGTCATTTGTATTTTTTATCTTAGCCATTCTGACAGGTGTAAAATGGAATGTCAGAGTTGTTTTGATTTGCATTTCCCTGATGGCTAAGGGTTTCTTTAAGTGTATTTTGGCCATTTGAGATTCTTCTGTTGAGAATTCTCTGTTTATGGAGAGATGGCTCAGAGGTTAAGAACACAGGTTGCTATTCCAGAGGTCCTAAGTTTAATTCCCAGTAACCACATGGTGGGTCACAGCCATCTATAATGAGATCTGGTGCTCTCTTCTAGAATGTGGTTATATATGCAGGCAGAAAACTATACATAATAAACAAAGGAATTTTTAAAAAAGAATTCTCTGTACCTCATTATTAATTGGATTACTTTTTGATGTTTAGTTTGAGTTCCTTATATATTTTGGAGATAAGCCCTCTGTCAGATGTGGGGTTGGTGAATCTCTTTTCCTATTCTGTAGGCTGCTGCTTTGTCTTTTTGATAGTTTCCTTTGTCTTACAGAAGCTTTTCAGTTTCATGAGGTCCCATTTATTAATTGTTGATCTTAGTGCCTGTGCTACTGGTGTTCTATTCAGGAAGTTGTCTCCCATGCCAATTTGATCACAGCTATTTTCCACTTACTTTTCTATTAGGTTCAGAATAACTAGATTTATGTTGAGGTCTTTGATCCACTTTGACTTGAGTTTTGTGCAGGGTGATAGATATGGATCTATTTGCGTTCTTCTACATGCTGACTTAAAGTTATGCCAGCACTATTTGTTGAAGATGCTTTCTTTTCTCCATTGCATATTTTTGGCTTCTTTGCCAAAAACCAAGTTACCATAGGAGTGTGGATTTATGTCTGGGATTGCTATTTGCAGATGACATGATAGTATACATAAGCAACCCCAGGAGTTTACCTGGGAACTCCTGCAGCTGATAAGCACCTTTAGCAAAGTGGCTAGATAGGAAATTAACACAAAAATATCAGTAGTCCTGTTATACACAAATGATAAGAGAAATCAGGGTAACAACATCCTCCACAATAGTCACAAATCATATAAAGTATCAGGGTGCAACTCTAACCAAGCAAGTTAAAGACCTGTACAATAAAAACTCCAATTTTTTGTCAAGAAAGAAATTTGAGAAAGTATCAGAAGATAGAAAGCTCGCCCATGCTCATGGATATGTGGGATTAACATATTAAAAAGATAAATATTACCAAAAGCAATCTACAGATTCAATGCAATCCCTATCAAAATTCCAGTACAATTCTTTAGAGACCTTGAAAGAACAATATTCAACTTCATATGGAAAAACAATAAAAACCCAGGATAGCTAAAACAACCCTGAACAATAAGGGAACTTCCATAGGTATCACTGTCCCTGATCCCAAGCTCTACTACAGAACTATAATAATAAAAACATCATAGTATTGACATAAAAATAGACAGGTGGATCAATGGAATTGAACCAAGGTCAGACATAAGTCCAAATGTGTTGTTTTGAAGAGAATATGCACATAATAAAGACTATATGGCTTTGGGATATTATTTCTTTGTTTTACAGAAAAATATATTCTTTATAGAAGTGTTACCAGACTCACACAGTTTCTGAAGGTATGAAAGGATAATTTACCAACAAATACCTAAATCTACCAATGTAAAAAGCATCAAGGATGGAACAAAGGTGATCTTCCTTCAGACTTTCCAATGAATGAAAAGAGCTAGCCTGTTTCTTGGTACACTGGCCCAGTGCTATAAGAAACAATTACAAAGAGCACATTTGAATTTTTTGCTTGATTGACAGAAGTAACTTCATTAGATTCCTGATTTTTGTCACTAGACAAACCAGAAACATATGGAAGTTATTTGCATTTGTTAATATAGTTTTTTGCTGATAGTAATTGTAAAGAAGATTTATCTTAACTATTTTAGGATTTACTAATTAGACAGCTATGGCCTGAGAGCTGGGAGGATTGATTACTTCAGGAGCATTTACTAACAGGCCATTGTGAAGGTAGGATTTTATCTCTCAGAGGATGCTATATTCATCCCATCTGTCCAAATGCCACAGTTGTTAATGGATCCTGGGACCCAATCCAAGGTCAGAAGGCAACACCTGGTGATAGATCAATAAATACTTGAAAGACTCTCTTATGGTTGAACATTTTTCCCAGCAAAGTGAAACACGCTGAAAGCCCTGTGGGTCCTACGTTCAGCATTGGAAGTTATTTATTACACAATCCTGGTTAAATTCTCTTTTTTCTACTACAGTAAGCTTATCTACAAAAGTTACAGTAACAATAACAATGGCATCTATTTGCCTACAAAGGCATTTGAAGATCAAATAAGATGGTAGATAAGCCTGATAAAATAATGTCACACATCAAATAATAATTATACTTATTAGTCTTATTATTGTTATATTTAAAATATGCATAAACTTCATTATGCATGTTAGAAAAGAAAACTGTAGTTGGACTTTCTTTTGATTGACAGCTCACACAAAATGACAAGGAAACTTCTTATTAATTATGAAAACTTGGCCACAGCTTAGGCTTGTTCCCAACTAGTTCTTAAAACTTAAATTAACCCATTTATATTAATCAATATTTTGCCACGTGGCTCATTACCTCTACTCCATACTGTATGTTTGACTTGCCCCATGTCTTGCTGGCAAATTCTGCATCTTTGATTCTTTCCCTGATTTCCCCTCTCTCCCAGGAAGTTCTGCCTATTCTCTATTGCTTAGCTATTGACCATTCAGCTCTTTATTAAATCAAACAGAAGATGACTTAGGCAGATGAGGTAAAACAGGCATATATTTACAGTGTACAAAAAGATTATTCCACAACAGAAAATCAAAATTTAAAAGTATTGAGGGAAGAGTAGTACTCAGCCTGCAAAATTTTGATGGCATTCATTGCAAAATAATGTGTCTACAGTTGGGAAAATAGAATGAAAGTGTTTTCTGTATGTGAAGGTTCTTTTGGCAGGGAATCATCATACTACCTCAGCCTACTGAGTTCAGGAATTACAAAAATCTGGCACTATGCCTGGCTAGGAAAAGTCTTCTTTTTGAGATTATAATATAAGTTTATTTTACATTAACCAAAAGTGTATTAGGCTGTGCTTTGGTTTATTTTATTTTATTTTTGCTTCTTTGCCACTCAACATTGTTTTTCCTATCTGAATAATAGTTTATTTTCTTTGGTTATTTTCAAAATATAAAGTTTATATAATGAGATAGTCTTTAAAATGTTTACCCAGTGTAATGCTTTCCTAAAATTATACATTTGTAACTTTTTGATTGACTGAGTAGGCTTCATTGGATGTATTTATACAGTAATTTAATTTTGCCTATCCATATCTATCTCTTGAAGTTTATGCCACAGGGTTGAATTTTTTGTTGTTGGACTTTGATCATATTTAAGTAAAGTCCCATGATTTTGTTGTTGTTAGTTAGTTAGTTAGTTAGCCACCTAGTTTGTTTTTCAAGACCGGGTTTCTCTGTGTCACCCTGGTTGTCCTGTATCTCACTCTGTAGACCAGGCTGGCCTTGAGCTCACAGAGATCTACCTGTCTGTGCCTCTTGAGTGCTGGAATTAAAGAAAGGCATGTGCCACTGCCATCTTGGCAGGTCTTATGATTTTGATGATCACTTTCAGGTAAGAAACTTCCATCTGTAATTTGTCTTGTGATAATAATAAATTTTATTTTAAGCTTTATTGTTCTGCTCTGTTTTGTTTTGTTGTAGTTTCTTTGGTGCAGGCTGGTTGCTAGTCAGTGGGTAGTATATGGTTGCTCCTAATTGCCTTTCCTTTATTTCTTTACCTTTTATATTAACCTCTTCACCCCAAAACATTTTCAAAACACAATAGGTTTTGTGCTGCAAGGGCCAGATATGTAAAAGACAAGAAATTCCTGGCTTGTTTGCCATTGCTTATCCATGTACTACTAATTCTCTCTAAAGTTGGCAGGTATTTAAAATTAAGTCTTGGGATGGGACATCTAGTTCAGTGTTATAAAATTCATCTAGTATATAAGGGGCCCTGGTCCCACACTTAGCACGACAGACATGAATGCATGACCAAATACATAATTAAACATTAAAGCAAACAATCATTAAGGAGTACCTTATTGGTTCCCCAAAGACCTCTCTGGCCATTTACTTCATTTCATGACTCAATGTCTTTCTCCCACTCAGTGTTAGCTCTGTAGAGGCAAATGTATCTGTGATTTCTCTTGGCTGATTTCTAATTCCTTATTTAGCTCCTAGTCATCTGGTGGCACTTTCAAATTCTACTTGTTCCTTCAGCAAAATCCCTTACATAAAACCTGAGATGAAGCCACACTAACTCTCTTATGAGCAAAAGAATGCCTCTCCCAAATTGTTTTAGGGATGCAGTCGACTCCCTAATGAAGTAGTGTTTGTGCACTATTGTTTTACAGCAGCCTGTAGGCTATATCCTGGTCCCTTGCATTACTTAGGGATGAGTCTGACCCTTATCCAGTATGCAGTTCCAAATGCATGAGAAATAAATGTGGTTTTCTACACAGACTCATTAGAGTTCTTTCCCTATGTGTGGACAAATTAGTCTCAATAAATCCATTTGTTTCTCCAAACTTCCTCTTCTAGTTTCAACTACTTTTAGTCTTTTTATATCCTCAACTTTAGTGTGAAGTTAAGGGTAGAATAATAGGTTATTTTTCTTTGACTATTAACTGAGGGTTTACATTTTACTACTGTTGAGAATACAATTATTATGTAGTGTGTTACAATACATGATCATTTATCCTAAAGTCTTTGATAGCTATGCACTATGTACTGTTCTTTACTCAGATATAGGAACATATACAATATAACAAAGATAATTTTCAATTTGTGTCATTATACATATTATCTTAGACAGGAGTGCAAAAATAATTTTACATATATATCAATATACAAGAATCTATGCCAGTGTAAATTATTTAAAAGTAATAGTTGATAAAATAGTGTACAAGTAGATACACTAATCTACCTTATGGCCCTATGCTATCTATTTGCCTTTTTCACATCCAAAAGAGATTCCTGAGTCTAAACTTCGTTGTTCCACCCCCAATCCTATTATAACCATTATTTGTTAAGTTTTCCTTTTGACATGTCACATCAGTTGTTGATGTCTTCCAAAATATACCCTTTCTGGTTCCTCCTGGAATTTTTCATTCATCCTCCAAAGCTACTCTACTTTTTTTTTTTTTTTTTTTTTTTTTTTTTTACACACAGAATTCTCTAATTGCTCTGGGGAGGAGGTTCCTCCACAGTGACTGGGAATGACTGGACCATGTTCAACTTGGGAGCCTTTGAGAGGCCCCCCTAAGGCATTTCCTGGGGGTAAAGTGTTGCCTTGTTTGTCTCCTATTGATATGCATTCATTAGTCCAATGTTGTCTTTTGCTGCATCTTCTGCATAATCGGGAAGTTTGGGGTCTTCTATTTAGATCATTCCTAGAAGAAACATTATTTCTAGGAATTCCCTGTCTACAATTTCTTTTCAGATGGCCTAATCTACCACAGTTAAAACATTTGGGAGCCCATTCCATGTGGAGGAATACACCCTGAGCCAAGACACACGGGGGTGGGCCTAGGCCCTATCCCAAAGGATACAATAGACACTGATGACCCCCTATGGAAGGCCTCACCATCCAGGGGGAGCAGAAAGGACATGTGATAAGGTAGGGTTTTAGTTGGGAGGGGTGGTAGGGGAGGATGGGAGGGAGAAGGGGACTGGGATTGTCATGTAAAACAATCCTGTTTCTAATTCAAATAAAAAAGTTGGAAAAATAAAAGCAAAAATTTTGGCATTTTGATGTCTCTTTAGGCATTTTGAAATTGCCTTTCTTATCTAGGCCTCACCACTATAGTTAAGAGAGACAACATTGGCTGTGTGTAAGATCCATTCATCTATGAGTGCTGATCTAATATGTAAAGGCCCAATTATCATTTTGCATTCTAGATTAGCATTTTTAAAAGCCAGATATTCAATGAGTACTCATCTAGCTTCTTGATATGATACCCTTATATTATAGCTCTACTCAGTCTTTGCAAAAAGTCACTGAAGGGTTCTTTTGAGCCTTGTATATAACTTCAGTATATGACTCAATTCTTTTCTGTGGTTCTCAAATCTTGTCCCAAGCTGTCAAGGCTGCTGTACAGCATAGGGACATGGTATATTATTGTATATAGCCTGACTTCTTGCATCAGCATAATGACCCTCACCAAGAATTTGATCTTGGGAAACCTCATAACCTCTTACCTTATTCTTGTTCAAGGGCCTTAGCTTCTTCTCTCTAATTGCATTTCCATTATAAGTAAAGACCATATTCTAATACTGCTAAGACTAATTGAAGCCAGTCATTTGGGGTAATCCTTTTTCTTGAAGATCACATATTTAAAACTGCCTCACATATGCTGAATGCATACCACAAATAACTATTGCTTTCTTAATATCTTTTAAATGTTCCATATGCATTGGTTCTCATTGGCAGTCTGCATATCTCTTGGGATAATTGTTATTTGCTGGCTCTTCACAAATAGTAATAGGATAGATCATAGCAGGTGAACTCACTACTTTAGGGAAATCATCTCTGACTCTGTAAAGTACTGGCAAGGTTAAGTCCCCTTTAATCTCTTTCATTTATGCCTTAACACTCTTTTTTAATCAGTTATGGCAAGTTCAACTAAGGCTTGAAATGTATGTGTCACCAATTTTTGTAAGGACTGAACTTCCCGAGCACTACATGATTCTATTAGATCAGTTTCTTGTTTTCATCATTCACATATGATTCTAAAGATTTCATTTTATCCATTAATGATACATTTTTGTCCTTAGAGACTACCCATATGGCATGCAGATTGCCTTCCAAAAGCAATGTTCTATCATTCTTTAAAATAATAATTTGACATGGAATGAATTTAGTCTAACAATTTATTATTTCCATATTCCAGGGAATGAATTTTGCCTGTTAATTTATCATTACCATTTTCAATGGATTGAATCCTTTTGACTAATCTCTCAATTCCACTTTGAGAAGCCTGTATCATTTCAATAAGTTTATCAGTGTTGGCACTGTTATCAAATCATTTTTAAGGATATGATATGAATTGCCAGACTAATAGCAACTATAGCTAAAAAATGTATATGTCCCAGGCAGGTCATATATCTCTTCTAAAATCTCATCCATAGTAGAAACAAAAAAATTAAATTCTTGAATGGTTTTATTATATGCCATTGGTGTGAAAGAAATTTACAAATTCTAAAAAATTATTTATTTATCAGTTAAAGTTAAAAGTACTTACCTCAGATAAAATTCTCAGGAAACTTTTTTATGTGTCATAGAAGTTTTTAGGCTATAATGATGATATTTGCCCACCAGATGTTGCAGATGTGGTGCTAAAGCAGGTAGGCCCAGAGTGACACACTCCTTGCCAAACTTCAGCTTTTCATGTCTTTGTGCCACACATATGTTCTCTCTTAGTGCAAAATTGTGTAAGAAGAATGAGCAGTAGCTATAACAAACCTGAATAATCTTCTTTCTGGAAATTTCCTCTGTCAAACAAATTTGCCAATTACTTTTGAATTTATCCTCACTCAAGGTCTCAGGACATGGGCAGAGCACAGACTGATTTCTTTGATAATATGATATGAATGACCACCACTAACTTCCTTCCCAAAGGAATCTGTTGCCCCTCTAAAAGCTCATGAGAACCATCTTTATTTGCAGGATTTCTGCTAGCATTTTTGTCTTATCACCAGAATAGCACATTAAGATCTGTTTATAGCATTCCAAGGTTTTTCTATCCTCTAGCACTATAACTTTTCCACATTCCTCCAGCAAAGAAATTCTAGAGATCCATAAAGCACATGACCAGGTTTATCACACCATGAACTTACTCCTAATACCAACTTTCTGTCTTACCTTTCTTGTTTCTGCAACAAAACACTTGACAAAACAACTTAAGGAACAAATAGTTCATTTTAGCTCACTATTTGAGTGTATAGTCCATCATGATGTGAAAGGCATAGTGCCATGAGCATGATTCTGTCATCATTGCAGCTATAGTCAGGAAACAGAGAGAGATGATTCGCTCCGTTCTTTTCATTCAGTCCCTAGGATATTGCCACTCACATTCACTGTGAGTCTTTCCTCCTTGTTTAAACTACCCTGCAAACACCACACAGATACAAACTTTTGTCTCCTTGGTGATTCTAAATTCTATCAGGTTTCATCTAAGATTAACTCCCCCCCCCAGGAGTGTGCACGTGTGTATGTATACATTTGGGGAAAAGAAATGGATAGAACAACCATCCCAATCCATTTCAAAAGTAAAGGTATATGTGAACCAGCTTTGAGCAATAGTATTTCTGTTTAAAAGTTGGAACATTGAGAAGGGAAGGGGGATTTACTCAAGGATCAAATGTTTGTAAATGCCACTGTGATTTCAAACCTCGTGTAACTTGGCTCATTTTATTCTTCAATAACGTCTGAAGTACATTTTTGTCCTGTATTTTACTTATAAAGAAACCAAGAGTAAAGAAAAAGTTCGATAAATTGCCTGACATCAAAGACCTAAAATGTTTCACCATTCTTTTTTATGGCTTCTTGTATATGTTCACCTTAGGTCTCATAATAAGCATGTCAAATAACTATATGGAAATATAAGAAGATAACACATTGATGCAATAGCTGTTCCTATATATGTCACTTAGTATTACTCCTCATTTTTATTGTTCTTTTGAGCAGTTGAGAAGTTGGGGAGCATTTTAGTGTCAGAGTTAGCAATGTACATAATGCTCACTCTTCTAACCATTGAACAAATACTGCCCAGATATAGAACTGGGTCAGAAGAACAAATTTTTGCTACCCAAAAGAGATGAAGTATATAAATTCTGTTTCAGTTTTCTAAGTGCTGAGCAAGGAGTTACAAAACCACTCTGACAATAGTCATCTACAGTATACAAACGTATGGTTTTCAAAAGGAAGATTCATTTTCTTTCTTTCTTTTGCCATTAATTTAGGCGGAATTTAAAATCAATACTTTTAACACAGCAGTACTTTTAGATAAAATTATGTCTTCATTTTTATCTTTAAAATATTATTTTTATTAAAAACAGATTACTTTCTCATATAATATATCATGATTATACGTTCCCCTCCCTCCACTCCTCCCAATTTCTCCCATCTTCCCCTCCCATAAAGATCTACTTGCTTTCTTTCTCTCATTAAAGAAGAACATGCTTTTAATAGATAATAACCAAACATTACAAAATAAAATATAATAAGGTGAAGTAAAAACTATCATATCAAATTTGGACATGGTAACCTAACAGGAGTGAAAGAGTCCCAAGAGCAGGCACAAACAAATCAGAGACCCAATTGTTCTTACAGTCAGAAATCCCATAAAACACTAAAATGATAGCTATATTACCTATTAGTATATGTTTTAATATATATGCAGAAGACCTGGTGTCGACCCATGTAGTCCCCATGCTTGCTGCTTCAGTCTCTGTGAGCTCATATGTGCCTTGCTTAGTTGATTCAGAGGGCCTCATTCTAGTAATGTTTTCCATCTCCTCTGGCTCTTATCATCTTTCTGCCTCCTCTACTTCAGGATTCCCTTAGCTCTGAGGGGAAGGATTTGATGAAGACCTCCAATTTAGATTCTCTATCTGCCTATTGTCTGGCTGTAGGTCTATGCATCTGTTCTCATCTGCTTCTGGAGGGTGCCACACTGATTATTATTGGATAAGGCACTCATCTATGAGTATAGCAGAATATCATTGGAGTCATTTTATTAATTTCCTCCTCCTCCTCCTCCTCCTCCTCCTCCTCCTCCCTCCTCCTCCTCCTCCTCCTCCTCCTCTTCTTCTTCTTCTTCTTCTTCTTCTCCTCCTCCCTGTCCCTCTTCCCTCTTCTTCTTTTTAAGAACAGTAGTGTTTGGTTTTGGTCTCTGGGCTTATAGTCTCTGGTTCTTGGTTATGCATCCAGTGTCAGGTATGGGTTCCTTCTTGTGGAGTGGGATTTAAGTCAAATCATATAGTGTTTAGCTAGTCACACAATTTCTGTGCCACCATTGCCCTAGTACATTATGCAGGCAGGACCAATTGTAGGTAAAAGGATTTGTGGCTGGATTGTCTGCATTTCTCATTCAGTATGCTGCAGAGTACCTTCCTACACCAAAGAGACTAGAACATAGGGCTGAAGGCTCTATAGGCACCAGGTCAACTTCTCCGTATTCAATGAGTTTTGTGGGTGTTGTCCTTGGAAATGGGGCCTGGTTGTCAGATTTTGTAGAGCAACCCTTTTCTTAGTAACAGCATAGTTTGTTTGGGGATGTCTTAGCTATGGTTTCTATTGCTTTGAAGAGATATCATGACCTCAGAAACTCATCAAGGAAAACATTTAATTGGTGCTGGTTTGCTTACAGGTTCAGAGGTTTAGTTCATAATGTCATGGCAGGAAGCATGGCAACATGCAGGCAGACATGGTACTAGAAAAGAAGCTGAGAATTCTACATCTGGATTGACACAGAACAGGAAGAGAGTGATGCTGGGCCTGGCTTGAGCATTTGAGACCTCAAAGCCTACCCCCAGTGGCACACTTCCTTCAACAAGGCCACACCTACTCCAATAAGAACACTAATAGTGCCACTCCCTCTGAGTCAGAGCAGGCCACTTTCATTCAAACTACTACTACCCCTTGCTTAAAGCTGAATTGAATGCAACATAGTCTCACCACTGGAAGCCTTGCCTGGCTACAAGAGATAGGTAGCTGAGGATCCATATCTCCTATTACTAGGAACCTGCATGGGACTGTGCTAGGCCCTCTGCCTATATGTTACAGTTGTGTAGTTTGGTGTTTTGTGGGGCTCTCAACAATAGAAGTGTGGGGGGGATGTGTGTCTCTGACTCTTCTTCCAGCTCTTAGGGCCCTTTTCCTCCTACTGGGTTGCTTCATCTAGCCTTGATATGAGGGCTTGTGCCTAGTCTAATTGTTACATCTTAAGGCATGTTTGTGTGATATCCCTGGGAGGCCTGCTTTTTTATGAAGAGAAAGGGAGGAAGAGTGGATCTAGAGCAGAGAGGAGGTGGGGCAGGGACTTGGAGAAGAATGGGGAGGGGAAACTGAGGTCATATGTAATATCTGAGAGAATAAATAAATATATAAAAAATTAAAAATAATTGAAATGCCATTTTGGTGGGTTCTTTTTCTTTGATTAGTATATAGTGTCCTTCCCTATCTGTCTTGACTAGTTTTGTTTTGATGTCTGTTTTGTTAGCTATTAAAATGGCTACACCAGCTTGCTTCTTAGGTCCATTTTCTAGGAATATCTTTTTCCAACACTTTACCCTGAGGGTTTATCCCTGATGTTGATGTATGTTTCTTGAATGTAGCAGAAGGATGGATCCTGTTTTTGCATCCATTCTGTTAGTTTGTGTCTTTTTTATTGGGAAATTGAGATCATTGATATTCATATCAGTGACCAATTATTTTTGATTTGATTCCTGAGTCATTTTTTTGATGGTGGTGGTGGTGGTGGTGGTGGTGGTGGTGGTGGTGGTGGTGGTGGTGGGTGGTGGTGGTGGTGTGTGTGTGTGTGTGTGTGTGTGTGTGTGTGTGTGTGTGTGTGTGTGTGTGTGTGTGTGTGTTTCCATTCTTGTGATTTAGCCAGTGTGAGATTATTTATTTTCTGTGTTTTCATGGATATAGTTAACCTTCTTAGGTTGGAGTTTTCCCTCTGCAACTTATGTAGGGCAGGTATTGTAGATTAATATTGTTTAATTTTTACTTTATAATGGAATTTTTTCTACATCTATGGTGATTGTAAGTTATGCTGGATCCCGTGGTCTCTTGGAGTCTACAGCACATCTCTCCAGGCTCTTCTGGTTTTTAGAGTCTCCTTTGAGAAGTCAGGTGTAATTTTTATGTATTTCCCCCTTGCATCTTTTAATATTCTTTCTTTTTTCTCTATGTTTAGTGTTTTAATTGTTATGTGTCAAGTGAAATTTCTTTTCTGGCCCAATTTATTTGATGTTTTGTATACTTCCTATACCTTTATAGGTATCTCCTACTTTAGGTTAGGAACATTTTCTTCTATCATTTTGTTGAAAACATTTTCTGGGCATTTTAGCTGTACTTCTTTTTCTTCTGTTCCTATTACTGTTAGGTTTGGTCTTTCCATAATGTTCCAGATTTCCTGGATGTCTTGTTTCAGGAGTATTTTTGACTTAACATTTTCTTTGATGACTGTGTTTCTTTCTTTCTTTTTCTTTTCAGTGGCTGAGTTTTTCTCTTCTTTCTTTTATATTATGTTTGTGAACTTTGCCTCTGTTTGAATTCCTAAATTTTTCATTTCCAGAATGCCCTCAGTTTGGGCTTCTTTACTGATTCTATTTCCAACTTTAGGTCTTGAATGGTTTTATTTATTTCCTTACACTGTTTGTGTTTTCCTGGATTTTTGTAACATATTTGTTCATTTCCTCTTTAAGGGCCTCTATCATCTTCATATAGTTTGTTTTAAGGTAATTTTCTTGTGCTTCAGCTATGTTGGACTATTCAGGACCTGGTGCGGTAATATAGCTGGGCTCTATTGTAGACACATTGACCTGACTATTGTTGATTGTGTTTTTATGCTAGCATCTAGGCATCTGGGTTTAGGATAATTATAGGCCTAGGTTCTGATTTCTGGACTTGTCTTTGTTGGATGGGTATCTTGTTCCTTGGCTTGTGTTTTCTCTCTGGATTTTCAGAGTGTGATAGCTGTGTGTTGTCTTTTTCCTGGCCTGTTCATCTGGTATGTTCATAAAGGATGCCTGCTGGTGTTGGAGGCTGCGTAACTTGGATGGTTGAGGGAAGGAAGGTTTGAGGAGAAGGTCTTTGTCATCTATTGCAGACGGGGTCAGAGAGGAAAGGGAGAGGACAGCATGTTTTCAGCTTCAGTGCTGGGGATGTGACTGACTGGGACAGGTAGGTGGGATCTCAAGAGAAGTAGGAGAGAAGTGGGTCTGCTTTCAGCCTACTTGTTTCCCTGGAAGCAGTGGCCCTTGGTTTGTCAGGGGGTACCTGCTGGAGTTAGGGTCTGGGACAGAGCAACAAGTGGGGAAAGGAAGGTTAGAAGAGAAAGACCTGTGAGATCCACAGGAGATGGGAGTAAGGGGGAAGGAAAGTCTTGCAGGGTTGTTCTGCTGCAGATATGGGGATGAGACTGGGGTATTGGGTCCAGGGGAACAGAGAGAGAGAGAGAGAGAGAGAGAGAGAGAGAGAGAGAGAGAGAGAGAGAGAAGGTCTGTGGGCATCTTACTTGGTTTTCTGGGAGGCATGGCCTGCGGGATAGCTGAGGAAGTCTCCTGGAGTTGGGAATTGGGATTCAGTGATGAGTGGAGGGAGGGAAATTAGGAGGGGATGGTCTGTGGAATCTACAGGAGATATGGAGGGAAGGAAGGCTGCAACTGGTGTTCTGTTGCAATGCCATGGATGAGACTGGGGGATTGGAAAAGAGTCCTTTTCAAGCTCTCTGAGTTTTGTGGAAGAAGGCCCTCAAAACAAACTTTGCACTGTCATTTTAAAACTGGCATGCTTATATTTCAGGACTTTATCATTCTAGAGTTAAGCGAAACTACTTAATCAGTTACCACATTTTTTTGTTATCATTCCATCAATCTTTACTCAAATTTATCTAATTTTCAATTTTTGTACTGTCCTGATCTGCTATGTCTTTGTAAAAAGTTTTTTCCTAAATGACCTGGACCAGGTTTTAGAGCTCAAGTACTAAACACTATGTATCACCCTTCAGAAGTTACCCAACTTATTTTAGTTTGATTTTTCAAAGTCTGGAAATAAAAAAATACTATCTCCTACAGTTTTCTGACGTAAATGAGGTAATTTATACTTAAAAGTCATTAACCAAAGAATTTATATCCATTATTACACCTAGAAACTTGGTAACATTTAGTATGAGATTAAGCTGTCTGATGAGAGCATTCAAAGCCAAAAGTTAGCAGTGTGTAACGCATGGGTATTCAGAGATACCATTCTCAGAACTGCAGGTAAGAGACTTTTTGGAAATATGTATATGAAATCTCCCCTCTGACAATCAGAATATTAGTTG
Organism: Cricetulus griseus; assembly: GCF_003668045.3. Classification (NCBI taxonomy): domain Eukaryota; kingdom Metazoa; phylum Chordata; class Mammalia; order Rodentia; family Cricetidae; genus Cricetulus; species Cricetulus griseus. The sequence goes on from NC_048604.1 coordinate 77,166,463, forward strand.
GAAAAAATCTCAACAAAGGGACCTTTTAAAAATTATTCTTTTATAATTTAATGCACATAGGTAATGCTCTTTGATTAACGTGCCCTGTTACCATCCTATTTTGTCTCCTTCTTCTCCCCCTCCCTCTCACCAAATTCCTTCTTTGTTCCAAGTCCTCCTCCTATTTTCATGTCCTTTTTTGTATGTGACCCACTGTATTTAATTAGGGTTGGTTGCATGAACATGGGTAGGGGGATATGTGCTTGTGTGGAAGCAATTAACCAATGTCTACTCCACTAAGGAATATGATGCCCTCTCCCTCTGCAACCTTTCACTGTACATAGCTCCCCTGGGAGGGGTGAGGCTTCATGAGCCTGTCCATTATTGAATGTTGATGGGCCCAGTCTTGTGCAAGTCTTGTGCAATTAGTCACTGCTGCTGCCTTAATTTGTAAAAGTTCATATGGATGTTGGAAACACACTTCAGAAAAATTAAGGGGAAGGATTTTCAGTTGCATAAAATATTATTCATTTGCATGTACAGTGAAAGTCATATAAAATTTAAGAAAGTGCTTCAAATTTCATGTGTTTTAAAAATAACGAGTTATATATGATTCCTTATCTAAGATCTTGAAATTATAAAAATGGGAATTCATAGATAAAATTGGCAGCATGTCTAGGAAACTAGCCATGACCTTGGTAACATTTTTTGGGGGGTAAACATCCACAAGATTGAGACAGACACCAGGTTGCCAACCTATTAAGATCCCATGAGAAATAATTTTCAAAGCTCGATGTCTATACAAGTGCTTCCTCATCTGTAGTTCATTCAGCACATAACCGAAAGTTTGTATTGTTGAGTAAGAAAGAAAGAGGATGCCATGGAAATTCCAGGTAAAATAGATGAACAAATCTTATCTGAGAAGTTGCTTTGCTATTAGAAGCAAGATATTTTAAGTTACTTGGTAGGTATTTTCTTTGTCAGACTTGTGTGTGTTCATTGTTATTTCCTTTATTTGTCACATTTTAAGATTCATTATGAGTTTCTGTAAATACCCACTTATATTTCCCAGGACCACAGTTTCTATTGCTATTTTGGCACACTGCTATTCCTGATTTGCCTGGGATCAGTGGTTCTTAATGCTGGATGCACATTAGAGTCACCTTTTGAATGTATCAGTTTAATCAATTATATGAAAAAGCATAATTGTTGGATCTTAAATGCTAGAAGTTTAAAAACCTCCCTAGGCAATTGCAATGCATATCTAGGGCTAGAAACACTGGATGAAATCCTCAGAGAAGGCTATTTATTTATGTTTTTAATTTGTTTTACTCCCTCCCAGGATGGCTAAATTACATGTCTAGGTAGTGCCTTTCTGTGTTTTTTTTCAGAAGGCAGTAACTGTTTCTATATTTCTAGGTTTTGGGAGATTTTTGTAGCCTTAAAAGCCTTAAAAATAAGCATGTGTTGCACATTAAAATGATTTTGTTGTGTCAGGTTAGGGGTTTTTTAGATTTTTCATTCTCAGCATTTGAAAATGCAATGTTGTTCAACCTTGACTGCATTTTTAAAACACCTGGAGAGGTTTATAAGAACATTCTGATGGCATGGAAGGGCCTATCTACAGAAATTCTGTTGAAATTGGTCTGGGGTGAAGCTAGGGCACTAGAATAAAAATAAAAAACCTCTCCACATAATGCTATAATAGAGTATTACAAGGTAACACACGTATGTTTAAGTTATGTAAATAATATGTTAGGAAAATGATATGCTAATCCATCACTGAACTAAGGGAGCCAGGTAAGCACAATTCCTCATGGGAATTGCTTAGGATCAGGGAGCTTTGAAAAATACTGATGCCTGTTCATTATGCTCTAGTAATTATGAAACTATTAGTTTTGGGGACAGGGTATATTTTGGGAGTCTTAAGAGATGCCTAGTGATTCTGATTTGTAGTAAAGTTGGGGGCTATAGTTTATACTGACCTACCAAGTAGCCTATTCAATTTCAGTAGTCGGTATCATAGTAAGGATGTTTTGAAGGGCCTGCATGTGAAACTGAGCATTCAATGGCTTAATATATATAATAGTTTATAATAGTATATTCTTCCTTCATCCCCTTAATTTATTTCCAAATAAAAGTTTCATGTTGTGAAAATTGATTATGGTACAGGGCACTCCCTATACTTCATTATTTTGAGCTATTGTTCAAATCCCTATTATTGAATTTGGGCTTTATTTGGTCTTGTGTTTGAATATAAGTTTCTGGTGGGAAGGCCAATATCTTTAACTGTTTTTAAGTATTGATCACACATCTTTCTAGTGTTCAGATGAATGTCAATGATTGTTCCAGAGTTCAATGGGACTTATATAAGTGGCTACCTATTAAATTCTCTAGAACGTGGATTTTTCAGGAACCTAACAGATACTCAGGGTACTGGTGAACACAGTTTTTTTTTTTTTTTTTTTTGAGAAAAGAAAAGATGATAGCACCGGTTTTTAGCAGGGCTTCCTGGAGACTATGCTTTTTACTTTGAAAGGAAAATTCATGTATTTAACTGATGACAATAACGTGCAGGAGAAAGTATTGATTTTTTGCAGCAAACATGTGCTTCATTTTATCACAGTTCAATGCAATTGCCAATATCATTTATAAAGAAAACATTTAAAATTTTGCCATGTTTGGTAGAGAACACAGCAAAGCTTTCATTTGCAAGCTGTTGCCACTGGGGGTCACCATTACAATTGCTAAGCATTGCCTGTGGCTCAGGAGCAACTGCTGTAACTTGGCTAAAATGAGGAAAATGGGAGGAGGACTGAACCCTTTTAAGTAGCTTCTTTTCCTTAGTGTCACAGAAAAGCATTTTCAGATATTAAGATAAATATCTATGTGTTGTGGGTAGGATACTCACCTGTGATAAGAAGGGACTCGATAAACTGTCTTGTCTGTGTAATAGATAAAATGATCCTTCATGGTTATAGTTCATTCAGAGCTTTGTGCTGTCCTCCAGAGAGGGTGATCAATATATACTTTTCTGCCCTTCTACATTTTTCAAACATTTAAGTAGGATTGGTCTGCAGTACATTTTCAAATAACTCATCTTTGTTTGCTTTATGAGTACCAACCTCTTCTGTCTTATGTTATTAGTCAATACATTGCTACTGCCTAGAAAAAATTCAGTTATTTGCTTCTTACATATTAAACCACTGCTATTGCCATTACATCAGGGAAAATGAAGAAAGAAGGAAACCAAAGCCGGGGTCTCCTAAAGTGTGAGTCATCACAGAACAAACAAGGCTTTTGTATGAGGTGAGGTTATATACACATTTTGCAATACAGATAGATAGTCAGAGAAAGATGCTGGCCCAGAAGAAGGGAGAAATGACAGCAGATGACACTCACTCCTGGATTGTGTACTTAGCAGGCCATCTCAGTATGTGGTGGAATCCACTTATGTAAACCTTCCCTTTTCACACAAATCTCCTGACCTTTATTCTTTGCTCGGTACGTTTAATTAACATCTCTCCAACATTCCATGACAGTGATAATAATCATGGCTAAAACAATATTTTTGCCCTCAAGGCCTTCTCCTGAACTTAAGACTTGTATATACAGGGCCTGCTACTCAGAAGCATCCTTACACTCCACATTGCCTTAAAATTCTTAATACTTTTGAAATGAGGACTCTGCATTTTAATTTTCCTTTGGGGTTCAAAAATTAGTCACCAAAATATGACTGCTCTCAAGGGATTCACATTGTAAGGGAGAGACAAAGGAAGTACAATCAGTAGTTATTATACTAAGATTTGAAGTTTTGTTTCTTAGCTTTTTGAACAAAATATTATGGAAAGAGTATTATTTTGTCTTCAGAGAAGCAGAAAGAATTTAGGAGGGTTTTATTCATGATTCACATATTATTGAGTACTTAGTACTGCAAAGCACTGTGCTAAATGACTCGGGGATTCAAAAATGAATTAGCTGTGAGTCCTGCCATTCATCTCAAGTTAACTTAGTATATGAAAAGCATACACAGAGCATTGTGGCTTTGATATGATTAGGTAGTCTGTGGAGCTGGAATGGGACATCTGTGACAATGTTCTCTTGTCTGTCTCATATAGACTTGCTGAACTTTTTTTTTCATATCCCTTGGAAAATACCCATATTCACTACCTTCTGAAATAAATTCTGGACCCCTTATCATATCATTCAAGATATAGTATAGTATACACCTTTCTTTGTATGTGTATTTGTATGTATTTGCATTGTGGCATCATTACATATTTATTGTGATATTAGATGGGCCATTTATTTTATTGAAGCCTGAGCTTTTTAAACTACACTAAGAGAAATTTAAGTAGATCTTGTAGGATGTTTGTGGTTTAAAAGGAGACTATATATTTATATGCCATAAGCCACTATTAGAAATTTAACATCTATTACTGAAGAATTTTGCTGAAATGTAGAATCCAATACAACAGGTACATGGTACACCACCAAGATTCCTTTCTTCTCAAATAGCTCTTAATATATGAATGTTTAAAATCAGATTTAACAAAATTATACTATTTAACAAGTTAACCATTTCTCCTTATAAACTTGCATGTCAGAATGAAAAAGTTTGACAAATTATTAATGAGCAAATAATTAGTCTTTGTTTGAAGGGTTTAATATTAATAACTTTGACCCTCTTCTTATATCTTCCTCCACATACACACTCTCATTAGACAAAGAAAGAGGGTTCCAGTGAAAAATAAAATTGACAGGGATTACAGCATTCATGTGGACAATATTTCAGGAAGTTTTCCTTCCTTGGGTAGTTTGTTCAAAGCTGGGTGTTTTGCTCAAGTTCTTTTTGCACAGGAAGATACTCTGAGCTGTTAACTTGTGGTTGAAGATCTGAACGTCATATCACTGTTACAGTGAACTAGGGACTCCTGTAGCATAGCATTGCAAAACTATATGTAAAGTGGATGCTTATAGTCTACTATGGGAGAAAGATATGCCAAACAAATCCATTCAGTGTGGTATAAGACATACAAAAGTTACAAAGATAATTGATTGGGAGTAGGTAGGGTATAGGCTGAAGTGGGGAATGGTCAGGGATGTCATTATAATTGAGGCCTTATTTCTGATTTGTAAAGATGAAGTTTAAGGATTTGTTTCTGCTGTTTAACATTGTAGACAAGAAAACTTGGAAAAGTAGAATCCTTTCATCTATAATGAATAATTCTCTTCTCTCTGAAGTTCTTGGGGGAAACTCTGTGCCTGAGAACACAGCATGGTGAACATTAAAGGAATCACCCTTTTATCCATTGGGTAACTGTTTACTACTCAAACTCTGGCCTCCATAAGTGCTGCAGGAGCAAGTGTGTCTCCTTTTTCCCTCAGTCCTCAGATCTTTGGACTGTCTAAATAGATCATGTATTTCTGAGACTGCTCTTGCTATGGTGAAATGCCTGAGAAAAACCATTTGGATGAGGGAAATAACTTATGTTTGGCTCTTAGTTTAGAGGTTTCTGTACAAGATCAACTGTCTCTTTCATCTTTAGGCTTAAGTCAGAATATTATGGTGAGGAGCACATGGTGCTAAAAAATGCCTGTAATTCAGTTCCTAGGGGATTCAAGCTCTTCTTGCCTCTGTGAGCCTTTACACACATGGTGCAATATATACACTCAGAAAGACAGACAGACAGACAGACAGACAGACAGACAGACAGACAGATAGGCACGCACATGCACACACACACACACACACACACACACACACACACACACACACACACACACACGCACACTAAATCTTTTTTAAAGGAGCCATAAAAGGGTTTTGTAGAAGTGAAGAAAAAGACTATCATTAATCAGAAATATAGATTTGTAGGCAAGTCAAAGAACAAATGAGGAAAGATTTTGCCAACACTTAGTTATAGCTCTATCAATCATTTTCAGTGGTGCCCTTGGTGTTTAGTCCCTCCTATTTAGTTGATAAAACTGTATCGGGAAAGGGGGCACATGAACTAACTCACTTCTTAATTATTGATCATTCCCCATTTTACAAACTGTGTTGTGAATTAATTCATGCCAAAGAAGCATATGTAATAAAAACTGAGTCAATTTCTCTAACATCTTGATAATTTTTCTCTAGCTCTCTGAGTTATCATTCCTCTTCTTTTGATGCAAACAATGAGGGATAAAATATACATATGTTATTTAAGCCAATAGGATTATTATATTTGTTAAGATGGGATGCATATTATAAATGGAGTATCAACAGTGAAATTTAAGTGGTTTAATACAGTTAAAAATTTATTTGAATTTACTGTATTTATTCTCCTTCATATTACATATCCAGTGGGGGCTGATAGTGGGGGGCTGTATTCCATACAGTTACTAAGAGATCAAAGATGATGGACATTAAGCCACCTTGTACTTATATCATATAGGATAGGTTTCAGTGAAAGTAAAGAGACAAGCAATGCATGAGGCATATTATTCTTAACGGCTTGCCCATTTGCCAGAGCCAGTTATGTGATACTACTCAACTAAAAAGAAAGCTAGTGAAGTATAGAAAAATGTAAACGCATATCTGTTTCAATTAAAAATTCTTTGCCATGTGCACATCAAACTCTGCCACATTTCCCTAAGGGCAGAAAGGGTCTCTTAAATCAATATTAAGGGGTTAGAAAATTCTAGGACTAGAGCATCAACCAAAGTTGAATTGAAGAGATCAAATGGAAGCAGTCATTCCAAGAATTAAGGAATACAAGGTAATCCATGAAAAGAAGGAAGTAGGACAGTTTTGAGACAGAAAAAATGTAATCAATACAGATGTCAAAGCTTTAAGGATGGAGTAAACAAGGAATTGGAGACATCAAGCAGCAATCAATATAGAGCAAGCAAAGGTGGTTTGTAGTTGTGGGTGGATGAAAGGCAGTTTAAGACCCAGCCAGGGACATATCCTGCTTAAACTGACAGCAGGCCTCTATTCTTGTTTTTGTATCCTTTCCGTGTGCCAATTTATAAAATCCCATGCTAGGCAGCCAGTGTCCTATCAAGACTATTGTTTAAAAATCCATCAGTAGCCCCAAGTACCTTTACCAATTGAACCTGGTTCATCTGTTTGCTGCATGCTAGCCTTGTGACTGCCAGATAGTATTTTCAAATTCTCCAGTGTGGTGTAATTTTTCATATTTCTATGTCCTTAACCTTCAGGAGATATTTTCTAGAATGTGTTTTACCCCTTTTCCGTGAATCTAAAATCTTCTCAATATTGTTGAAGCAATAGGTACCAGAGAAAGTGGTCTGAACAAACAAAAGATGCCTTTTGTTTCCATGGCAACCTGGGCATGTTTCTATCATTTCACTTATCACATGATCTTTTAACTACTGGTTTTCTTCTAGTTAAGAAATTTGTGTCTCCTCACAAAGCACACAGTTTGCCCACCTAGAGGGTACCCCTTTACTATTTGTTGAATGAACACCATGTGTTCAGGGACCATTTGATGAGATGGAAGCCCAGACAATGTGCATGTATTATTTTGAGAGTGAAAATAAACACTAATATTAACCTATCAAAAATCAAATGTACCTTAAGTAACACAAAGTAGCACTGTGTAAGAGTCAGAGATTTTGTTTTCTCCTGAAAATAAGAACATTTTGGTTAATTATTTGTAGTTTCTGTCAATTATTTTCCTTCAATCATTTGCTTACTGTCAATATGACTTGATGTATTTTCTTGCCTTTAATCTAAGAGACAATATAATATAGCAGAGCAGTTTACCAATCAAAGTTTGCTTAGGAGAATGATACACATCAAGTGTTTTAACTGACATAACTTAGTAAAAACACATCCCCATACTACCACCACCCACCCATTCCCCCAACACACAAAACAATTACGTTGTGGAACACCGTCCTCTGAACATAGCAGTCATTATAATCTTAATCAGATCAGCAGTTATTGCTTACAAGAAACCTTCAGAGATTGTGTCCATTGATGCTTTCTCATAAAAGAGAAGGGTGGGAAAGGCCATTATATGCTCACCTAGGATCCCAGCCTCTGTGTTCTCATCCCACTTACGTGTAATTCTGAGTCTTCTGCTTGTGTTCTTGAGAGCTGCTAGAGTATATAAGGAGTGGAAGGTTAACTGTGGAGGGGGCTTCTTCTATGCAGCTATAAGAAAGTTCTTCTGGCCATTAGGTGAGACATTTTGATGATAAAGCTGTCTTAAACTAGACCAGTGAGGTCATTATTTTGGTATATTATCGGTACTCAATCTGGGGCAAAGAAGTGTTTTTGTTTTCCCAGGAAAAGTTAACACACACATAAAGAATGTAATCAGGTATCAGAGAATAAAAAATGCAAAGTGGAGATGTGGTAGTCTACTAGTGACAGTGACAGTATGAAATTGTTTGGCCTTCAGGACTTCAAGAACAAAGGAATAGTGTTGAAGGGATTAAAAAACACACTTAAAATGAGACTTGAGGAACTAGGACTTAGATTGGTAGAGATAGGGTTAAAATGAGGTGGGTTCACTCTGCCTCCCTGACCTTTCCTGAGCCCTATTCCTGCCAAAGGTCCCCATCACCCCAGGATCTCTCTGGGCCTGCAGATGCATAGACTGGACCCACCTGCATAGAGTGGATCCCCCAGACAGGAAGGATCTTCCTGAGTCTGGAAATACCTCACTCTTCCTTCCTCCCTCTGCTGCCCCAACCTCTCCTGAGTGAGGAGACTACCAGGACAAGCAATACCATCCATATCTGCAGACATTAAAGTCTTGGCCCCCACACACTACCAGGTGACAAGAGGAGATAGAGAGACCCCACCTGCACCCACTGGAAGAAGAGATGGGAAAAAGGCAGAATAAGAACACAGTCAACAGAAAGACCAACATGACACCACCAGAATCAAGGGAATCCACACCAGCAAGATCTGAAAAGCACAAAGCAGAGGAAGAAGAAGAGACAGACCTAAAAATCTACTTCATGAAGATGTTTGAGACCCTTAAAGAGGAAACAAGAAAATCTCTTAAAGAAATAGAAGACAAAAATTCAAGAAATAAGTAATTCTCTTAAAGAATCTAAAGAAAAAAACAAACAAACATGTGAAGGAAGCACTGGAAACAGTTCAAGGCATGAAAGCTGAAATAGAAACAATAAAGAAAACACAGAATGAGGGGATGCTGGAAATAGAAAGGCTGGATAAATGATCAGGAACTCAGGATGTGAGTATAAGCAATAGAATACAAGAGATGGAAGAGAGAATCTCAGCTGTTGAAGACTCACAAGAGAATATACAGTCATTGACCAAAGAAAATCTCAAGTCCAGCAAATCCCTAACACAAAACATCCAGGAAATATGGGACACCGTGAAAAGGCCAAATCTAAGAATAATAGGTATAGAATAAGGTGAAGAAATACAGCTCAAAGGTACAGAAAACATATTCAAAAGAATCATAGAAGAAAACTTCCCCAACCTACAGAAGGATATGCCTATGAAAGTACAAGAAGCTTACAGGACACCAAATAGCCTGGACCACAAAGAGAGCTCCCCTTGCCACATAATAATCAAAACACCAAACTTACAGAATAAAGAGAAAATATTAAGAGCAGCAAAGGAAAAAGGTCAAGTAACATATAAAGGCAGACCTATCAGAATCACACCTGACTCTTCAAAGGAAACTTTGAAAGTCAGAAGGTCCTGGGTAGATGTCCTACAAACACTAAGGGAATATGGATGCCAACCCAGACAGTAGTACCCAGCAAAGCTTTCAATCATTATAGATGAAGAAAACAAGATATTCCATGATAAAAACAGATTTAAATAATTCATATCTACAAATCCAGCACTACAGGAAGTCCTACAGGGAAAACTCCAACCCAACAAACATAACTACACTCACAAAAACATAGGCAATAGATAATCCAATTTTACCAAACATGAAAAGAAACAGGAGCGCGAAATCTACACACAATGACACCACCAACAATTAATCCAAAACAAAAAAGAACCAACATTCAAGGGACAGGTGTTACCTCAGAGTAAAGGGTTGGGAAAAGATTTTCCAATCAAATGGACCCAAGAAACAAGCTGGTATAGCAATCCTAATATCTAACAAATTAGACTTCAAAATAAAATCAATCAAAAGAGATGAAGAAGGGCATTTCATACTCATCACAGGAAAAGTCCATCAAGATGAAGTCACAATCCTGAACATGTATGTCCCAAATATGAAGGCACCCACATTTGTAAAAGAAACATTACTAAAAGGCCAACCACACATAAAACCACACACACTTATAGTAGGAGACTTCAACACCCCTCTTTCACCACTGGACAGGACCACCAGACAGAAACATAACAAAGAAACAAAGGATCTAATAGAAGTTATGACCCAACTGGATTTAACAGATATGTATAGAACATTCCATCCAAACACGAAAGAATATACCTTCTTCTCAGCGCCACATGGAACCTTCTCTAAAATGCATGGTCCCCAGAAAATGGGAAGGGCCAGGATCTCCTAAGTTAGTTTGGAGCATGAAGGTAGGGAAGAGGGAGCTGTCAGAATGTGAGGAAGAGAAGAGGAGGGGAGAGGAGGAAATTGAGGAGCAGAAAGATTGAGTTGGGGGGAGAATAGAGGAGAGCAGGATAAGAGATATCATAACAGAGGGAGCCAATATAGGTCAGAGGAGAGATCTGGCACTAGGGAGATTTGATAACACCAACTGACAATCTAGGCAATGGCAGAGAGGCTACCCTAAATGCCCTTCCCCTATAATGAGACTGATGACTACTTTATATTCCATCCTAGAGCCCTCATCCAGTGGCTGATGGAAGCAGAGGCAGACACCCATAGCTATACACTGAACTGAACTCTGGAACCTAGTTGCAGAGAGGGAGAAATGAAGATCAAGGGGGTCGGTACCAGGCTGGTAAAACCCACAGAAACAGCTGACCTAAACAAGGGGGAGCACCTGGCCCCTAGTCTGTGTCTGGGAGGCCAGTACAGGACTGATCTAGACTCCTGAATGTGTATGTCAATAAGGAGGCCTCTGCACTCTAGGGGACCCCTGGGAGTGGATCAGTATTTATCCCTGGTGTAAGAAGGCACTTTGAGAGTCCATCCCATGTGAAGGGATGCTCTCTTGGCCTGGACACATGGGGGAGGGCCTAAGCCATGCCCAGGATGATGTTGTGGACTTTCAGGAGCCCCTGTGGAGGGCCCTACCCTCCATGGGGAGCAGAGAGGGTGGGGATGGGGGCTTGATGGAGGTTGGGGGGAGGAAGGAGAGGGAGAAGGGATTGACATGTGAAATTATAATTTTATAAAAATTAAACTAAAAAAGGAAAAAAATGAGATGGGGTCTGGGTATGTGTAAAAAAACCTATGAATTTGAACTAAATGCTACTTCTGCGGTAAAGAAAACAAGTCTTTTTTCCTTCTCCAGTTTTATAATCTCCATCATATAAACCCTCATGGTATTACATAAAAGAACATGAACCCGAACTGAAATGGGATACACACAAGGTGTAGCATTACTAATAACCAGTAATAGAATATTACCACACAACCATAAGACATCTGTTCTGATATTTTAAATTTCTATGTGAATTTTCTTTAGTTTCAACATTATTCTTTCTTCACTTGATACCACACTAAAATTATTACTTTGGTTTTCATTATTATATTCACAATCATCATGTTAATTGTTAGCTAATTGTCTTGGTCATCTATTAGTTATATAAACTTTATTAAATTGTTCTTTTTAAGTTCAGTATTTATGTAGTCTAATGGATTGCTAATTTATATGGCATTTTGACAGCTTTATGTATACATCATTTTCCTTCTATTTAATATCCTTTTGAGTAGAATTATTATTTTAAAAAGCACAAGCATTTTTATGTGTTGTTTTATTTCAGTAGATGAGTCCACCTCTTTAACCCATAAATAGTGATTTGAAAACACTCCTGTGAAATCACAGGAAAATAAAAGGCACATATTTGGACAGATGATGACAAAATACATTATGGGGTGGAACATTTAAAATTTGGCCTTTAAAACCTACAGTCTTCTCTTTAAACACAGTATAAAGCTGACATAGTCCTTAGCTTGGTTTAGACTTTCCAATTGCTGCTGACTTAAGATGGTTCTTTTCTAAGTGTGATGCCTGGGCCAGTAGTATTGGCATAAAAGCAAACTAATTGGCCTGTGCTTAAGTTCTACTGAGGTAGGAATCCTGAGGGAGTGGGATCCAGGGATTTGAGATTTCAGAGTCTCTCTGTTACATACCAAATGTGGGACTATAGATGGAAGTTTCTGTCCCGCCCAGTCCTTCAGCTGTTCAGTCCGAAATATACATGCAGAGGCTTATAGTAATTATAAACTGTTTGGTCTATTGTTCAGTCTTATTACTAACAAAATCTTACAACTTAAATTAACCAATAATTCTTATCTATGTTTAGCCACGTGGCTTGGTAGCTTTTCTCATTATGACATTCTCATCTTGCTTTCTCTGTGTCTGGCTGGACATTGTGTCTCTGCCTTTCCTCTTATCAGAATTCTCCTAGTCTGAAATCCCCACCTGTACTTCCTGCATGGCTACTGGCCAATCAACATTTTGTTAAACCAATATTAGTGACAAATCTATACAGTGTAGAAGAGCATTATCCCACATCAGATGAACAACCAATGTTATACATATTCTGAAAGATAGCATGTGAGTATTAGCTAGGCTTTGTACATGAATCACATCTAAAACCTTTTTGATTTTGTATTAGGAAATAATGAAAAGGGAAAAATCTAGGCACGGGGTTATGTTAACATTAAAATACTTCTTTCTTCTCAGCTTGAACTTTATATGTGTCAAAATATTTTTAAAGTGAAAATATGGAAATCACTACATGTATCCAGTTTTACCCCACATTTTGCTATTAGTTATCTGTAATGGTACCTCCAACACTGAGGAAGGTATTTTAAACTATACTGAGAAGAAAACTCAGAAGTTTGTACATACTGTTCTGGGCCTAAAAAATATGTTATTCATCTATATTTGAATTTAAGTGCTTCTGATTCTTTTAAATTCATTCTGTTAATACTTTTTCTTGAGACATTGCTTCTCTGTGTAGCTCTTGCTGTCCTAGAACTCACTCTGAAGACCAGGCTGGCCTTGAACTCAGACCCACGTATGTATGCCTCCCAAGTGCTGGGATTAAAGGTGGGCACCACCACATAAGAAACAAAAATCTCACTCAAGTGAGTTAAACCAAAAGGAGAGTATTTGGAATTGCATTCCCCTAAGTATTGGCAGCTGGGGTTTAGGACAGAAATCCAAGAATTATTGGACTTAAGCACTCTTTCCAGTTTTGGTCTGTGTTTTTCTACTTATTTCTTCTATACAGTCAGGAACATGGCTGTCTAAACCACTGACTCAGACGATGACAATAGCAATATAAAATAGCACCCGACTTTTGATGAATATTTAATATGTTTTAGTTACTATGGTGAATCACAGTAAATGGTTTAAGTGAAATTTATATGATCATACAGATTTGAAATATGAGAAGACACAAGCTGGTAGTTTATTCACAGTCATGGAATTTTTTTAAATTAAAAGAAGAGGACTGAAATTTAGTAAGTCCAATTGTAGACTCCAGGTTATAAAGCATAGGAAATACTGGACTAGTGAAGTGTGGCCAACATGGCCATTCATAAAGAATTGGGGCTTTCTGATTGAACATTGTAATTAAAATGGAAAAAGCATTTTCCCAGAGACAAAGTGCTCTTTTTGTTTGTTTTTCAGTAGAGAGTAAAATATCAGGCCACCAAATCCAATGTGGACACATAACACTCTGTGAATTGTGTTGATAGCTCTATTTTACAGCTTAAAGGACTTAAGTAATTTGCCACAGAAAAGTTGGAACTAAAATACATCTTTCAACTGTGAGATTTGTGCTACTTTCATTATATGTTTTTATCTCAATTATAGTCTCTCTGAATTTTGACCAGTTGTTGAGAAGCCATAGCCACCATTTCCCCAAACTAATATTTCTAACTATATTCCATTTTTAAATTCTGTATTTTGAGATGATAGGGTCTCTCTATGCAGTCCTGGCTGTCTTGGAACTTGTTGTGTAGACCAAGCTAACCTTGAACTCACAAAGGTCCACTTGCTTCTCCCTCTAGGGTGCTGAGAATAAAGGCAGGTGCCATCATGCCTAGCTCTAACTATATTCTAAGTATGTATCCTCATATCAACATATAAGTATAACCCTCACCACTCATTGAAGAAGATTCCTTTTGCAACAGACGGACACTAACTACAGAGATCCACAATTGCTCATATGAATTTTATGTGCTTAGGTTTTATTTATATTGTCATATTTGGATACCCTTAGAGAAATTTTATATAAATAATACCACATTTTTATGTTTCTTCCTTTATCATAGCTAACTCTCTGGGTAAAGTCATATCGAGGAGAACAAGATGATGTTTTTATATGTGATATAAGATATAAAATATGAAGAAGATAGCTGTAGAAATATATATAGGAGGAAAGAAAATCTCATCCAAGTTGCTCATTTTATTCTCATTTGTGAAGAGGGTTTTGTTTGAGAAGTGCTTTCTTTGGAGCTGCATAACCAATAATCTTTACAGATGTGATTTTTAAGGAACTAGTAGGCCTATTATCCTAAATTCCACCCACTTATGTGACATCTATCAACATAACCGTGTTCCAGGTCTTTCTCCTTTGTCCAGCCCCTTTTTCTGTTCTTTCTGTCTCTCCTTTCCTTCTCCTTTCCTCCACATCCCTTTCCTTGTTCTCGTTATAGATGAGACCTACTAGTAGTTTCTGAAGCTATGTGTTCTTTCTCCACAGTCTCTTTATTTAAATATTTTCATACAATCTATTTTATCTATTTAATCATATTCTTTGTCCTCCCCCAAATCCTACTCACTTCCTTACCCACCCAACTTCATGCCTTCTAATTCTCTTTCTCTGTAAGAAAAAACAAAAACCAACCAATCCAACAAGACAAAAAATAACTAACCAAAACAAAAATCACATGCACAAAAAACAACTATGGAGTCTGTTTGGCAATGGCTGTTTACTCCTGGGCATGGAGCCTGCCCTGAGGTGTGGTTTATATACTCAGTATCACTCCATCGGAGAAAAATGATTTTCCCTTTCTCAGCAGATATTAATTGCAAATAGCCTTCTTAGGGGTGGGACTTTGTGTCTACTTCCTCTTCTCAGTGCTGGGATTTTGTCTGGTTTAAACCTATGTAGGTCTTCTTCATGCTGTCACAGCCTCTGTGAGTTCGTATTCCATACTGTGTCTTTATATTGCTGTTGTAATACTAACTCAGAAAGCACAGTAACTTTCAGCATATGGTTCTTAGTTAATGCCTTAAAAGTCGAAGGAGTGGTACATTTGCTCTTAATTTGTCAAAGGTAGTAGGACTTAGCAGTTAGAATGTGATAAACAAAGAGGAATCCCAATATAACATGCCTCTTAATAGAGGAGATGATTGCACTGTGCCTTTTTCTCAGAGATGCAGGCTGACATTTCATTGTGTGGGCGATGCAGACAGACCTAATGCATGTGTAACTGTGGAAGAGATGAGCTCTGCTGTTCACTATTGTCTGTAGGCTCTTAAAAATTGCAGCAGTAATTCCCTGTTTGTGCTGGCTGCTCTTTAGACAGTTTTATGAACCTCAGCACTTTTACTGTCAAAAGGGTAAAGATTTCCTGAAGACTGAGGGGAAAAGGTCGTGAAACTTCCACCTTGCTTTTTGTCCTTGAAGTGTGACATGATGGTGAAGAAAAAAAAAAGAGTGAGCCAGCAAAATTCTGCATAACAAAATAATGACAAATAGTATCTTGCTTTTGTGATTACAATTGAAGCCATTCAGGCACACTACAAGCTTTCACAAAGTCAATAGTTTAAAAAATGTATTGATTGTTACCAGGACCCTTAGAGAATTGCTTGGAAATTTCTACCTGATCAGAGGTGGCATTGTGAGAAAAGTAAACTTTTCTAGACAGGAATTGAAAACAAATAATGTTAAACTTGTCTGTATTTAATGCTTTCATTTGGAAAGGAATAGAAAAGTATTCAAAATTTGCATATGTACTCACAACTGCCACAAATTATTCTCCCACTCCTCAAATTAATTTATTTACTATTAAGAATGATTCTATAAAGTAGTATTATGAGAATACAAAATTTAAAATTCTAAATGCAATACAATTTACTAAAAGCTTTCATTCTGAATACATTTTTAAAGAAAACAAGAATTCCGAAGGTCAAAGCTGAGATTGTAGTTCTTGGGTATATTAGTGATGGCATCTGGGAAATTTACCTGTTTAAAATCTCTTTTCTTCTCTGCAAGTTGGGAATACTATGTGCTGTGGCATTTAGTGAGTACTTAATAAAAAGTTATAGGCCTCTATTTTCCCTACACATTGGATTTATTAGATATTGGAATAAATAGCAGACCTATTTGTTGTACTTATATAGCCCTTCTAATGTCTAACTTGAGAACATACCTATTAGTTTCAGTGCTTCTGCAGTACTGTCACTGGGTTCTCCATGGGAAGCATATAGATGGACTACCTATCTTTTTGGGGCTTCTTGGGAGAGTGATTTAGTCACTGCAAGCAACTGAAGGACCAATTTTTCAAAGGATGTCTGGACCTTTTCTTTCTGCTTCATGTTTCTGCTTTGGTTTCTGTCTCATGCTCAATCTTAGCTTTCACTGAACCACTACCTGGTGAAAGTGCTTCATGTGTTTGCTGCTGTGTGCTCTCGGGAGCTTGTCAACTTGCCACTTAGGATTACAGCAAGCTTCTGTGGCCTATAAAGTGTTCACTTATTTGAATCTCCCTCCTTAATAATTGCTCTTCACCAGTATCCCTGCAAATTATTATCCTTAAAAGAAATGGAAGAAAGGAATTAGTCCATCAAGCATGACCAAGTGTTTGGTTCTGAATTTTCTCTCTAACATGACAATTCTGAGAGATTAACTCATTTATGTCCCCTGGGTTGTGGGTTATGCAAGTACAAAATGGAAGTTTTGACCCTTTCCCGAATTTGAATAACAGTGAAGAATGATCAAATGTATTGCAAATGAAATTACTATTGCATAAAATAAAAATAAAAATAGAGGTTTAAACTCTAATCTGAGGCTTTATTAGTTGGTTTATGTATCTTCACCCAGACACCAAAAGGTCATAGAATCATTGCTTTCACTGTTGCATATTGTGACACTTGTATAGACTCTGACTTCATGGCTTTTTGCAATTCATCACCATAAAATTAAATGGAGTAATAGAGAAAGGTTTTAGTCACATGTGGGTTGCTGAAATAAAATTGCATTTTTCAATAATGCAATTATGTGCCTGATGCTAAGTAAATGGCCCTGTTTCTCAGTGCATGTCTCTCTTTTTTAAAAGAGGCAAAGCAAGTATACATTAAATGTGGGTTTCTAGGGAAGTTATGTGACCTGCCTTTTGTCAAGTAGGACACAAATGGAGAAGGACAGACTCTGAAGTGATTTGTTTTAGCAAGAACAAGTTCTTGCTGTAGACAGTGGGAAATACTGCCTTCATTTGGGAGAGGGCTCCAGAGGCCTTGAGAAGGACATAAGGAGACTATAGTTTATTGAACTCTGCTGTGTTTAAGGCATTGAATGTCCTTATTCATATAGGTCACAATGTTTAATTATTTCCTCAAGAAGCATGTTCTTTCCTCATAGGCAAGTTGCACACAAATCAAATGATAATCCTAGAGTTCTGTGTTAGTGTGAAATATGAATACAGACTTGATTGTGTTATATGGAAATTTAATATTTGTGAAAACTTTCATACTACATATATATGTCTGCACACATAGGTGAGCAAGGGTTTGTCCTTTGGTCTAATCCACTTTATTCCTGAGTAGACCTTAGATGGGTGAGCCATTTTTCAGACATTCTCTTTTCTGTATTCTGTGTCTTGCTATTCCTATTGTGATGGACATAGGCCTCAGAGGATGCTGGATTAAACCTTTATGCTCAAGCTTCAGTGCTTTGGCCCAGGAAGGATTCAGCTGAGCTAGGCTCAATTTGACTGCATCAGATTAGATATCATCTTTCTGTGCAGGTTCAGGTCTGCTCCTCATATCTTCCAGAGGCAAGTTTTGAGGGGACATGGCTACTTGGGGGGTGTTCTTCTAATAGCAGATGACAGGAGAACAAGAGGCAAGGTCACATAGATGATGTTTCTTAAGGTATTGGTTTTGAGCTGCCATGCTGTAATTTCTTCCTAATCAAAAACTGACTAGTCACAAGGCTGAGCATTGCTGGAGTGCAGAAGTATACTTTTCTAAATAGGGATCTTAAAGCAAAAAGAGCAGAGATACAAACTCTATAAAGAAAAAGAGGGAAGAGTGAGGAATAGAAAACACCCATTTAATCTACCAGGATAACTCGGAATTGTGTGTTCTAATTCATTGTGTGTTGATTCAATACATCAATTCTCAGAATACTAATTTCTTTAGAGTTGGGGAGTGGCAGAGGAGTGTGGCATTTCAGTTTTGCTTTTAGTTGTCATGGTCAAGGAAGGGGCATGTCTGAATCTTCCTCTTTATATTTGAACATTTACTTTGAACCAAACTGACTCTTATCCTTGTCATCAAGTACATTAACAGTGTAAACAATTGAGCAGGGGATCACAAACCTTGGGAATGCCTTGCTTGGCCTGATGTCAAGGCAGGTGACATACTCCATTAAATCAGAGCCTTTATCCATTTGTGATAAATAGGCCTCATCTTTCTTTGTTGAAACTAATTTACAGTCCCTCTCAAGAGCATTGTTGCTATCTGCTTTACTGGTTGCTCCTGAGAACTAAATTGCTCACATAGTTCAATAAATATAATGATTATTATTTTCATTTGAAAAATTGTGAACTACATCACACTGATAGGGGAGTGTATACACATATCAAGGGCAATTATAAAACTATAGTGTATGTCATGAATATAGCACAACTTTAATGATCATTTTTGTTGATAAATATAAGATTTTTCTACATTTGGAACTATAATGAGCAATGCATCCACGAGCATTTTGATACAGGTATTCTGAGGCAGCTGTATTTTTCTTAAGTGTTCCTAAGACACACAACAGTCAACTGTGAGCCAAAGGATATGAACAATCAATTACCAATCGCTGTGTAAAAATACATTGTAAACATAGTAACTTCAAACAGCCACTATTTTATTTGCTTATAAATTCTATGAATCAGAAATCTTGGCTGGTTTCTTCTGGGCAGTTAGTTAATTTCCTGATCCCTCCTGGGCTCATTCACATTATTGCCATCATCTGGCAGCTCTGCTAGAATGAGGAGGTCCATAATTACCTTATCCATGTGGCTGGCACTCAGTGCTGGCTGGCAATCAGATGTTTCTCTTCCTTTGTATTCTATTCTTTAAAGTATAGCTTGGCTTCTTGGTGACTTCATGACAGCAAGGGGACAGGTTAAAAGCTACCAGGTCTCTTGAGATCTGTACGTCATATCCTCATATGATAACACCTAATTTTTCTAGTCAAAGCATGTCATAAACTCAACCTAGAATTACAAAAAAAAAAAAAAAAAAAAAAAAAAAAAAGAGATCGTAGGAGTATCAAGACCATACTAGAAAGGGGATGTACTTACAGGAATGGGAAGAATTACATAATGTTTTTCAGAAAACAAATCAGTAACTTTACTGATGTGGTGATTTGAATGAAGTATGTTCCCTATAGGCTCATCTATTTGAATACTTGGTCCTCAGTTGGTGGTACTGTTTGGGGGAGTTTATGGAACCTTTAAGGGGTGTAGGAGAAAGCATATGGCTGGAGACAGGTTTTGATACTTTATAGCCTTGCCCCACTTCCAGTTTGTTTTCTGCCTCCTGCCATGCCCCCCCTCTTCTTTCTGTTTTACTCAACATAAGCCCAAATAATCTAATTCTACTGTAAGCTGGTTTTGGTCATGGAATTTTATCATAGCCACAGAAAAGTAACTAATATACTAAATCACTTTTCAATGTGCTTTTCTTTAAAGTTTATATATTCATTATTGATGAGTTATGTTTTCATGCTCCTTTTCCTTTCCCAATCTTTTAGAAAAAATTTAAATTTAATTTAGAAACAGTCTTATTTTACATATCAATCCAGTTCCCTCTTTCCCATCCTCCCATGGTCCTCTCGGACCACCCCCCTCCGCAATCCCACTCCTCATCCACTCCCAAGGGAGGGTAAGACCTTCTATGGGGGAATCACCAAAGTCTGATGTATCAGTTGGGTCAGGGCCTAGGCCCTCCCCAGTGTATCTAAGCTGAGAGAGTATCCCTCCATAGAGAATGGGCTCCCAAAGTCCATTCATGCACAAGGGATAAATACTGGTTCCACTGCAAGAGGCCCCATAGACTGCCCAGTCCTTCTAACTGACACCCACATTCAGGGGGCCTGGTTTGGTCCTTTTCTGGTTACCCAGTGGGGTCTGTGAACTTCTACTTGCTCAGGTCAGCTGTTTCTGTGGGTTTCCCCAGCCTGGTCTTGACTCCTTTTCCTTTCCCAATCTGGATAACATTAAATTGTTAAGTTTTATTTGTTTGCTAAATATTTATTTGCATGTTTTTAATTTTATACTTCATAATTAACAAATAAGCTGGGTATGTTAAATTTGCTGTTTGGATTTCATGTTTTATAAAGTATCTTGAAAATTTTGAATCAAATTTAATTTTTCATTAAAAGTTACATATTTTCCTTAGTCATGGTAGTTTTTCTTCTTTAATTTTTTAGATATTTCTTGTAGAAACCCTATCTAAGAAAGGTTGTTTCCCCAAGGCATGGGAGTGACAGGATTGGCTATTGCTGAGATAAAGCACCATGAGCAAAAGAAACGTGGGGATAAGGGGGTTTATTTCACCTTAGAGTTCTACATCACACTCTATCACTGAGGGAAGTCAGGGCAGGAACTCAAATAGAGTAGGGACCTGGAGGCAGGAGTTGATGTAGAAGCCATGGAAGATTACTGCTTACTGGCTTGCTCTCTATGGCTTGCTCAGCCTACTTTCCTGTAGAACCAAGGATTCTCACCCACAATGAGCTGGCCCCTCCCACACCAATCATCAATCAAGAAAATGGTGTACAGGCTTTTCTATTGACAAATCTTATAAAGGCATTTTCTCACTAAAGAGTTACTCTTCCCAAATGACTCCACTTTGTGTCAAGTTGATATAAAACTAGCTAGGACATTTGACTCCTTGTCAATCTGACACATCATTATAATACTATCAAGTAATAACTTTCCATTGTTTTCATCTGTAAGAGATCATATTACTATCATAATATAAACATAGTACGACTTTAAAAGTTGCATTGCCTTTCAATTTTCACTACTTTAAAATTCCATTTCTTTTTTTTCCCTTTTCCTATCTTTTTCTTATTTATTTATTAGTTCTAGTTAGGGAACAAGCTTGTTTCACATGTAAGTCTCTTTTCCCTCTCCCTCCCCTCACCCCATCCCTCTTCCCCCACCCCCAGCCTACCCCCACCCCATCCACCCACCACTCCCCAGGCAGGGTAGGGCCCTCAACAGGGGCTCTGCAAAGTCCACCAAATCTTCCTGTGGTGGTCCTGGGCCCTTCCCCATGTGTCCCGGGCCAGAGTATAACCCTTCACGTGGGATGGGCTCTCAAAGTCCCTTCTTGCACCAGGGAAAAATAATAATCCACCACCAGAGGCTCCCTGGAGTGCAGAGGCCTCCTTATTGACATCCATGTTCAGGGGTCTGCATCAGTCTTGCACTGGCCTCCAAGACAGCATCTGGGGTTGATGTGCTCTTCCTTGTTCAGGCCAACTGTTCCTGTGTGTTTCTTCAACCTGGTACAGACCCCTTCACTCTTCATTCCTCCCTCTCTTCAACTAAATTCCCAATTTCAGCTCAGTGTATTTGTGTGGATGTCTGTCTCTGCTTCCATCAGCCACTGGATGAGGGCTCTTGGAATTTTATGCCATCCTAAAATTCCATTTCTTTAAAAATTCTAAAGTCCTTCTAAAACTCCAAAGTCTTTCCAAAATATTTGAATTCTCCCTAAAATATCAGTCTCTCAACTATGGGCTCCAATAAAATGAGAGTAAGTTAAATACTTTCTTACTCCAGGAAGGAAGAACCAGGACATGGTCACAATCTGAGCAAAGCAAAACCAAACCCTAACAGTGTAATGCCTGATGTCTGGAATTCACTCAGGATTATCTGGGCTACCCCGAAGAGCCTGGGCCATTTAATCTAACTCCATTGTTGACAGCATATGTTGCTTGTCTGCTGAGTTTCAGTCAGCTCCATGCCATAGCTGCTTTGGTCTTTGGTGGTCATCCATGACTATTGGCATCTCCAAAATGCTGAGGTCTTCAATGCAACTTGACTGCACCTTCACCAGTAGTCTCATCTGGGCTGTCTTCGGGGACTCTGACCACGACAAATAGTACCAAGTCTCAACTTCTCTCCAAGATTCCTGAACCCTCCAATCCTGAGGCTTCTACTTCAGCTGGGACTGCACATTCCACCAGTCGCCTCTTATGTTGCCAAGCCTCAGGTGCTCTCTATGATGATGTCATGCCTTCAAAACCAGAACCACCTGGGAAATTCTTACACATTACCAAGTTCTGTTGCCAGTACAAGGTGCAGCCTTGGCACCTTCTGGGCCAGAGCTGCTGTGTGATGACTCTGAGGAAACACTCCCAGAAATGTTTGCCTCAATGGTGATTTATAGTCTTAATCACATCTGATTCCTCAATCCCAGACAATCAACATCTGTTGCCCCAGCAGAAATTTCACTTTTGGTTCTTCAAAATATAATTTGAATTCTCTGATAGAATCTTGGCTTCACTATGAAAGTTCAGAAGTCAAGCGTCCATTTTCTTCACTGCTATCAGAATTGTATTTTAAGTTCCCACACCAGCTCATCAAGCTTCGAACACTCACTGGCTTTTCCAGTCCACAGTTCCAAGCTCCTTCAATAATCCTCTCTGAAACACATTCTGTTATCTGTTACAGAAACATCCCACAATTTGGTACCAATTTCTGACTTAGTTGAGGTTTTTCTTGCTGTGGATGAACACATGACCAAAAACAACTTGAGGAAAAAAGGATCTTTTTTAGCTTATAGTTCCTCAACATATTCCACCTCTGAGGAACATCAGGGCAGGAACTCAAACAGATCCTGGAGGCAGGAGCTGATGCAGAGGCCACAGAGGGGTGCTGCTTACTGGCTTGCTCAGCCTGGTTTCTTATAGAACCCAGGGATGGAACCACCCATAATGGTCTGGGCCCTCCTCCATCAATCACTAATCAGGAAAATGTCACAAAAGCTTGCTCATAGGCTAATTTGGAGGGGACATTTTCTCAGTTGAGGTTCTCTGTTCCCAAATGACCCACACTTGTGTCAAGTTTACATAAAACTCACTAGCATATCGGCCTGGGGTAACATGGACAAATAAGCTAAATGGATTAAATTATATTGTTGAAAAAGCAGGCTATTTCTTTCTTCTAGAGAAATGTAGAACTAAAATATGATTGTTCTACCACCTTCAAACATTTCTGCTCTTTACTAAACGGGTGATTCTGGTACAAACTCTAGCCCTGTTTTGGTTCTGTGAATGAGTTCCCTTTTGAACACTTGAGCCAGGAAAGGACATAATGAATTGTACTAAAGATTTAGTACTTATTTGAGCTTACCTTGCTCAAATAAGTAAGTCAGGACACTGGAATGTCAGGTATTGCTGCCAATCAAGGTATCCAGGAATACTATACTTCCATTTTCAGGGCTACACACTCCTTATCTGCGTGGAAGTTTAACTAGGTGATCATGAAGGCCCTTTCAATCTCTGGCAATTGTTAATTCCATTATAGTAGTGTATTAAGGGGCAGAATATTCAAACATCTTACCTACAGTGTCAGTGTAGTAAACCTTACCTGTTGATCAGTCCTGGTTTTTATGTCTTCTTTACTCCTCAATGTTAACATTGTATTCTTTACTTCTTCCATCTTCTTTTTTTTATTTTTTATTTTTTTGGTTTTTCGAGACAGGGTTTCTCTGTGTAGCTTTGGAGCCTATCCTGGAACTCACTCTGGAGACCAGGCTGGCCACGAACTCACAGAGATCCGCCTGCCTCTGCCTCCCGAGTGCTGGGATTAAAGGCGTGCACCACCAATTCCCAGCTCTACTTCTTCCTTCTTTATATGTATATAACTCAGATGGACAGTACAGGCAGTATGACTGACATAATGGTGATAATCATGGGTTGATTTTTAATAGCATCAAATTAGCCATATACTTCTTATATTCAAATATTAAAGATCAGATAAGTTCTTACAAAAATTAAAAAAGAATAGATCCCTTTGAACTATCATAATTTTTTTTAGATTCTAGTAAAATGTCAATCTGATCTTATTGCTATAAAATAAATGAGAATTTGTTTTGCTGAGGATCAAACCCAGTTTCCTGTTCATGCTTTGAAAACACACTACCTCAAAGTTACATTTCCCAGAGAACAATAGCAATAATTAAATTATGACAGTAATTATTATATTAAACAATAATTGAACAGTAACATTGATAAAATACTAATAATTTTTAAAGTATAAATATGACTGTTAGATATTGGCTCACTTGCCTATTTTCACATGCTGGAAGATTATTCATGATAGCTGAATTATGTATAAGTTTTTCTGGTGGTTTTCTCAAGGAAGACTTGGGGAGTGTAGGCTAGTCTCTTTCCCATAAGAGAAACACAAGACAGTAGAAACTGATGGGTAGATCTAGATTGTTTTCTTTTATTTCATGTAAAGGCAAGTGAGTCTATCACACCTATTAAAAACATAGGCAAGCTTTGCAAATAAAACTTTTTGGCCAGTATTTATTTATTGAAATATTTTCAAATGTTGGTATTATATTATTATGAGACAAAAATAGGTTCACTAACAATAAGAAACAAAGGCTTAGAATAAGGGTTTAATTTCAGTTTTCTTAGTCACTGGACATGGATAGGCTCTTGTAAATTTATGTTAGCAGAAGAAAATGTGAATTTCTTATATTGTAATAGTTTTAATAGTGAACTTATATTTTGGGAAGACTTAATTGTTTTATTCTACTTTTTAATAACTTTTATTCATTAGTTTTCAAAAGACAAATAGGATCCATCAGACTCAGAAGGGCTTATTAATTGGCCACATGAATGCTGTGGCATAATATTAAGAGAATGACTTTTCTGAACGTTTTTATCAGCTGTAGAAGTTTCTTGGTGGAGTCTTTGTGTGGTTTTTGATTCCAGGGTAAGAGTGGCTTTATAAAAAAAAGGTAGGAAATGTTCTTTCTGTTTCAATTTTGCAGAATAACTTGAGTATTGGCTTCTTCTTGGAAGGTCTGGTAGAATTCTGCACTGAGAAAGTGAAGTGGATACAAAATCTCATCCATAATGAAGAAGCAGTTTGCAATTGATACCTGCTGAGAAAAGAAATCTTGCTTATAAGGACTCTTTCCTGCTGCCCTCTTACCTAATCCCCATGGGATCTGTGATGCCATTATGGGTTGGGAAGCACAATTATATGCATAATATGTTTTTATTCGTGGGATGTTTTGGAACAGGCTTAAATAATTCTTGATGATTAAAACTTCAAACAGTAACTACATCCTGGAGGCAGTTGGGTTGAGGGCTAACCATAAAAGAACTTGAAGGAACTTCTAGGCTGGTAGAATTTTCCACATTGTGATGAGGAGTTAGCTTACATAGGTATATAAATTTACCGTGTGATATAAAAGGTTCACATCTTTGATATGGTTAAATTATAATTTAACTGATAAAGTAAGAAAAGATTCTGTGCTTGGGTCCTACTGTAAAGATTATGATTCATGCACTAGGGACAAATACTAGTTTCATTATCTGAGGTCCCATAGACTGCACAGGCCTCCTAGCTGACACCCACATTCAGAGGTCTTGGTTCGGTCCCATGCTGGTTCCCCAGCTTTACGAGTGTACTCTCACTAGGTCAGGTCAACTGCTTCTGTGGGTTTCTCCAGCATGGTCTTGGCTCCTTTGCTCATCCCTTTTCCCTCTCTACAACTGGATTTCCGGAGTATGGCTCAGTGTTTAGCTGTGGGTGTCTGCTTCTGCTTTGATCAGCTACTGGATAAAGGCTCTAGGATGGCAACCAAGGTAGTCATCAATCTCATTATACGGGAAGGGCATCAAAGGCAGCCTCTCCAATACTGCCTATTCCCTATGGAGGGATACTATTACAGCCCAGATACACAAAAGAGGGCCTACCCCCCAAATGATGTGAGAGACTTCGATAATACCCTGTGGAAGGCCTCACTATCCTTGGGGAATGGGTGGGGGGGTAGACTGAGGGGTTGGTGAGGGACATGGCAGGATGGAAGGGTGAGGGAATGGGGGAATTGATATGTAAAATAAGATTGTTTCTAAAATAAAAGAAAATTCTGATTTATGTGGGCTGAGGGTACAACCAAGTCATCTGGGGATTTTTAAAAATTCTTAACTGTTTCTAATGGGCAGTTCATTTTGACCCAGTGCTCTGTTGAATATAGAAAGGAGCTGTGCTGTCTACTATAGGCATGAGAGCAAGGCAGAGGAGGGGTGGAAGGGCAGACTAAGGGAATTAGAAGGCAAACAGAAAAGATTCCTGTTAAGAAACAGGATAGTTTAAGAGAAGTTTTTAAAAAAAGAATGCTCTAGAGCTAACTAGAACAAAATGAAGCTTAAGAAAAAAAAGTCTATTCTTATGAGTTAGTTTGAGTAGAAATGTGCAGATTGCACTGTCACTGAAGAAATTTGTAGTTAAGAAAAGAAGATACCAAGTGTATCATTAACTTGGATAACCTTTAAAAGCATGTGCTAATCACACCCACGTCTGACTTTTACCCTTATGTGGATTTCAGATACCCTGGAAATATTTGTCTGACTGTTATTCTTGCAGAGCAGTTTTATTCCCCTCAAGGGAGAATGAAAGCAGAGCCTCTCCTTCTTTGGGTAGTTGTAAGTGATATAGCCATTTTGTTTATTCTGGCTGCTGTTTCCAAGTAAAAAGTGTCTGTGTTGTTGCAGTTTCTAACTGTGAGTTAATCCTATAGCAAGGACCCTTAGAAGAGAGTTGCCATAAAGGTTTAAGATACGTTCATAACCAAGTGTCCTATCATTTGTAAATAGCATTGGAATTTTTGGCTTCTGACAACGTTTGACTGTCTACTATTATATCCTATGTTAGAGTTGAGTCTTATTTTCCCTATAATCTTTTGGGAAACCACACAAACATTCCATCCTGGTATTATTGTTCAGAGAAAAAAATCAAATCCAAACATTAACTTGGGGGAATATGCATGAGAAAAAGAGCTTTGAGCCTAAGCTTTTTTCTATATTTGCCTACTGGCTAATCCAAAGTCTGTTGAATTAGATGTAGGTGAAGGACCTTCAAAACCTGGAGTGGAATTTTCTACAGTGAATTTTTGCTCTATCCATTCAGGAAACCTCTATAGATGCTGATGGAAGGGAAATCTCTGTGCTCATAGTTCAGCTCTCTGATGACTGGGAGGGTGATTTATGCACTAGGAAGGAGGATGAAGTCTTTCATATATTATGAATTAGTGTGTCCCATTCAATGTTGAGTGTCAGAGAAACAGATACCTGCTCATCAGCATCCTCTCCTGAAGGTGTCACAGCAAAAATCACAGAAACCTTCGGACTGTCGGTGCCCTCTCAAATACCCTTACCTGAATCACAACACTCCTGCTAGAACAGTTAGCACAGTAATAAGCTCTGTTTGATGTCACTCAAGTTGACCTCTAGCATGCTTTCTGTATTGGTAATCTGCTGTGTCTAGAGACAGTCTAGGAGAACAACAATAATCACACCTTAAAGAAATTGGCCTTCTTGACAGTGACAAATTAAGGTGCTGTCACCTCTGGCAAAATAGTGAACCTTGAAGCAATATTAGCTCAAAAGCTTTGGTTTTCAGAAGTTTGTGAAGCAGTGCTCTGTCTTTTGTCAGGGGTGGTATTTTCATACAAGGGGATGATTTTGTGGATAAGATCCAATGCTTCCTCCTGTATCCTATTCTCTGGCTCAAGTTCACACAGTGCTTGCTTCTCTCTACCCCAAAGCTGCAAGAAGAGATGGGAAAATTTTATTTATGAACTACCACTTATTTGCATCATACCCATAGCCTTTCTGTGACTAATACTTTCAGAAAGCATAAATACTTTGGAGTTCAGTCTCAGTACTGAAGCGTTAGATGTTTTATGTATGTTACAAAAATAAGAAAGGGAAGCTGCTAGCTTAAGGTTCTAACTGTGAAGTTTTAGATTTTATTTTATTGTTTTATTTTCAGATCTTGAAAGGGAATGCCAGGTTATTTGGTGCCTAATGAAATCTAACATTGGTATGACGGCCAACCTCATTGCAAATTCTGTTCGTGATTTTTGCTAGTTGGTATCCTCTGTTCATTTGTGTATTCTATTTCTGGAAGACAAGAAACATAACCATTTTATGGGAATCAAAGCTATGACAGAGATGGGTGTTAGGAGAAAATGAAAATCAAAGCTTGATGTTTAATGACCTTGGGAAAGTCATGTATGTTATAGAATGTCAGTCGTTTATCTTATTAAAATTCTCTTCCTAGTTCTGCTTCATGAGAGCAGTATTTAATAATATAAGGAAATCCCCATGTTTCTAAATCAAGAGACTAAAAACTCACCTGAAGGACATTAATTTTCATGTGTGTCATTGAGATGTGATTAATACTTATCCATTGTCTAAAAGGGTGTTATTCTATAGAGGGAAGAGGGCCCAGCAAGTGTGACCCTCACCTTTAGGAGTCACATAAATCTGAGACAAAACTCCAGAGCCCCCACATGCTAAGTTTGTAAGTCATGAAAATTTCTGTCTCTTTTGCTTTTATTCATTTGTAAATTAATGCAAAAATCCTAAAACCTTAAATTTTCTGTAAGGATGTAATGCAAGTATGTATCTAAGGAAGGTTTACGGTTTGTATAATTGAGTCTAGGAAATTGTCAGAAAGACACAAGGTGTGTGTTACTGAGTGTCAACCAAAATGAATAAAACAATCTAGAGAATGCCTAGACAAACAAAATGACTAAAGACAACTTCTACTTTCAGTTCATTCGTCAAACATTCCATAATCACCCACTGTATACAACTCTTCAGTTTTAAATTAAGATAGCCAGTGTAGTGACAGTAACTTGTAGTGACAGTATCATAGTATACAAATTCGGTGTCTTGGATTTAGGTCTCAGTTGTAAGCTGGCTTGTCACCTGGAGAATGCCTTTTAAGTGCTCTCAATTTGATTTTATTGAATACTTCTCTAGCTGCATTGCATAATAGGATTGTTTGCTTTTTTCATTTCTAGTGTTGAACAAACAGGACTATTTGACCTAATTTAACTTGATTTCAGATATCTACCTGCATGCTATTTTATTAACAGAAGTAGCAAGATAAAATTTCTCCCCACAAATACAAAGAGGTTTATAGATAAACAAAGGAAGGACTTTTTATTGTATTAGACCTAAAATTGTTAGATTATTCCCAGAGGCTGATGGTATGCTGAATAATAAACCAATTTTCCCCAAAGAGTTATTTAATTAGATTTGATTTTTCTATCTTAAGAAAATACTAACTAATATATACTAGTGTCATAAGCTTGATAGAATTGCATTAATTTTTTGAAATTGTAGTGATATGTAAATATAGGTGTATTTGGTCATTTTCTAATTTCTTTTGCTTATAAGTCATCTTAATACTATCATCTTGATTATTCACCTCTATGGAAGACAAAGAAATACCCTTATATAATGTGAAATGAAGGATATTATTACCTTAAAAGAAGATTTAGTAAGGGCAAAATGAAGAGTGCTTTCATGGATATAATAGTAGTATAAAAGTCCATATAACCATGGATAGCTCTTGACTCTTGTCTATTAACACTTGTTTTATTTCCTCGGATGTGTTTGCATCATTTTAAATACTCTAATTGCCTTTGTTAAATAACTCATGTCATTGTCATAATTTCCCTTTAGTACTTTAATGTACTTCAATATCATCTCTTTTGGTGACCAGTGTGAAAATATTTCCTCCAGATAGTTTTCAATACAGTATCAATTATTGATATGTAGCAAGTCACATAGAACTCAGCGCTTAAAACTGAAATCCTTTTTTTTTCTTTTGAATCTGTCATTCATATTGGAGAGTGGCTGGCCTGAGCAGGCTTTTACTGGGGTCACTTATATATCCCTGCCAGAGCCTGGACTGTGCCCAATCCCAATTGAACTTGAATAGGAGGATCTTGTCCAAGTGTTTAAAGCTGAACTTGAATCTGTGGAGAAGCCCCTTTTTGTTTTAGTAGTAACAGAAATTCATGAGACCAAGACCACTTTGAAAAAAAATTTTCCACTATCTGCTCATGTCACTTCTGTTTACATGCTAATATCAAGACAAAAATTGTAGCTGAACCAAGAATTGAATGTCAGGAAATCACTCTCATTTATTATGGAAACTACAAAGTCACATAGCAAAGGATGTAGATAATGAAGTAAGAATAGTTGGGGTCATTGATGAAATATACTAGAGCTGACACCCATTTTGACTTAATTGAAATGTATTAATCATTTTTCCTAAATTCCAAATTGTTTACCCAGTGTCATTTTTACCCAAATAAGCTTCCTTAAGGTAAAGATCAGTTGATTTACAACAAATTGACTTGCAAGAAAGTAGATGGTCTATAAAGTCTCTGAAAATTATTTCTGTTACAGAGTGTGTGATAGTCACTTCAGAAGGCTTGCTTCGATTGATACCATAAACCTATGGTTGAGAAACTGAATCCTATTGCTGGTTTGCTGTGTCATTTAGCTGTAAATACAAGCATTAGATCACAGCTTCCTAATCCAGTCGGTGAAGAACACAATGCTATTCCCAACTATTGATGAGTTGGCAGGGCAGAATTGAACACAAGGTTTTGGAAAGTCAGATTAAAATTATACTCTGTTCTCCTTATTACACCAAGCCAGGGGCTGATGGTCCATTTAGATCTCTGTAGGCTTCTCTGGATTGAATGACTAAAGGAGGACTTCACATCTACTACTGGTATTTTCTTTGTGAATGTCTCCCTAAATGTTCTGGAGTATCTGGTGTAGCGTATATTCCAATACTAATATTCCTACTTTATTATTGAGATACAATAGTTATAACAGTTTGAGACAGTATAATTCAATACCTGCAAATAATGTGTGAAAATAAAATCAGAATAATTAACATATTTTGTGCCTTAAACGTTTATTATATCTTTGGGTTGGAAATCTTCAAAATCTTCTTTTTCTAGTTATTTATAAAACATGTAACGAATTACTGTGTACTATTGGCACCTTGTAGTGTTGTAAAACATTAGAACTCATTCCTATCTTGGTGCTTGTTATTTAATTTCCTTCTATTCCTTTTCCCTGTTAACCACCCTAGTCTCCAGTAGCTTCTGTTCTCTATTTCTATGAAACCAATGGTTTTAGCTTCCACATTTGAATGGGAACATGTGATATTTATCTTACGTGTTTGGTTTATTTCATTTAAGATAATGACTCCCACTTTCATCTCTGTTGCTGCAAATAAGAAAGTTCCATTCTTCACTGTGTCTGAATATTCCTCACTTTTCAGATGTGAATCTGCACATGATATGGACTATATATGTGGCTATTATGTCACTCTGTCCATATACATGAATAACATTTGAGGAAGCTGAGCACAGTTAGAAATATACTGAGTTCCTGACACCCAATTTTGTCTTTACCTGGAGTCAAATTAGGAAGGAGTCCTTGAGAAATTGCTGTTGAGAAACAGTGATATAGCTTCAGAAACCACAAAATTGTGTTGATTCTGACAGGATTGTGCTAGAATTGAAGTGCCTTTTCCTGGAAATTTCACATTAGCTCGCTCCACTTTACTGCTCAAGCATTGTGGATTTCAGGGCATGAGCACAAATCCCCTCATTCTGTTGCGTTACTGTTGGCTTAAATGTTCTTTTTCTCAGGAAGGTTACGAAGTTACTGAGGGTTAAGAACTCCTATGGTGATACCCTGTTTGTCCTCATCTAAGTACCATAGCACATATAGCATAGGAGGTATTTCATTATAAATGAAATTAATTAATGAAACAGAAGAAATATAATAGAAGAAGTCCATGGCATAACAAAGGAGTGCTGCTATCCAAGGCAATCATATTTTTCTCAAACTTTAATGAAATCCATCTTTGTCCTTCAGGAAGTCTCTCACAAATCTTCTCTTACTGTTTCCAGCTCTAATATCTTGCAGATCTCAGGATTTCTACCCAGAATGGGACTCTGAGGGAGAGTATTTGGGTATTTATCGATTCCTTTAATGACAGCAATTTCTTTTAAAGACCACATGTAGAATGCTCCTCTCTTGTCCTCTTCCAGATTTACCTTGTCTCATGGAAAGAAAGTCTGTGGGTCCAAAGGGATGTACTTCCTAAGATACTGCCTCTTGTATACCATGCTCTGGTAAATTACTGTCCTAGAATGTTTCTACAAAGAATTCATTTCTGCATTGAGGACCATTTTGGTCCTTTCCAAGTCAATCCTTTTAAGATTACATGCTAATGCCAAGATACACTCAATAAGTCCAGGGTGTGATCAGACCATAACTCCTTATGGAAGTTTGGGGCACAATCAAAGTGTTCAAGCTAAAACGTCTATGTGTGGCTATAAATTTAATGTATTAAGTGCAGAGAATCTGAGAAAGAGAAGGTATTAGAAAACAGGCCACATATTTTTCTCATATGGTCATGTTCTTACTCAGAACATCAGATTCCTGAAATTCTTTTGCTGGTTTTTGAACATTAACATATAAAACAATGGATTTCATTATGCCATTTTCTCTATCTAAAAAGATGTATTTATTTTATTTGTGTATGTATGTTTCTGCATAATTGTATATACACATGTGTGTATGCACCTATGAGCATCAAGGTCAGAAGAGGGCATCAGATCACACAGAGTTGGAGTTACAGGCATCGGCTTATTATACAAGTGCAAGAATCTTACCTTCAATACTCATTATTGAGCAGCAAGCACTCTTAACCAAAAATCCATCTCTCCAGCGGCTTGGTTGTACCTGATCCTTGCCCTTTTCCCCTCCCATTGACTTTTTCCCTCCACACTTCTAACCTCCCTCCCATTATCTATATTTCCTTTCTTGTGGTCCCTTCTAGTTTCATGAACTATAGCATATATATATATATATATATATATATATATATATATATGTGTGTGTGTGTGTGTGTGTGTGTGTGTGTGTATGCTATTATATGTACATATGTATATACTCATGTGATAATTGAAACATACTATCTATAAATGAAGAAATATATGGTATTTGTGCTTTTGAGTTTAGCATAATTGGCTTATCATAAATTCCAGTCATAATTTTCGCTTTATGACTAAATAAAATTCCATTAGATACATATAATAAACTTTTTTATCAGTTTATGGAAATCTATCCTCTTTTCATTTCCTAACTGTTGTGACTACAGTAACAATAAACATGGATACTTAAGTATCTTTGTGCTATAGGATGCTCTAAATTCAAATCCAGATTCCTATGTTGTTAGAAAGATATGTGGGGCTTTGTATGTGTTTGTACCAATCCCATGGATATTAAGGGAAGAATCTTTCAAAAAATAGGAAGTTTCAGTGCATTTTTTCTTTTATCTGTCTATGTTTTTATTCTTGTTAACTGAGCTCTGGAACCCAGTTGCAGAGAGGGAGGAGTGAAGAGCAAAGAGGTCAGGACCAGGCTGTTAAAACCCACAGAAACAGCTGACCTGAACAAGGGGGAGCGCATGGACCCCAGACTGATGACTGGGAGGTCAGCATGGGACTGATCCAGACCCCTGAACATGGATGTCAATGAGGAGGCCTTGGCACTCTATGGGGCCCCTGGTAGTGGATCAGTATTTACCCCTGGCGTAAGAAGGGACTTTGGGAGCCCATTCCACATGGAGGGATGCTCTCTCAGCCTCGACACATGGGGGAGGGCCTAGGCCCTGTACAGGACGATATGACAGAATTTGGGGAACCCCCATGGAAGGTCTTACCCTCCCTGGGGAGCAGAGAGGGGATGAGGTGGGGGCTGGTGGGGGGGCTGGGGAGAGAGTAAGGAGAGGGAGAAGGGATTGACATGTGAAGCAGCTTTGTTTCTAATTTGAACAATGAAAAATAATCTCTTGGGAAAAATGATGGCCACAAGTACATCTTCTACTTCATACAACCTATGAAAGTAATGAGGTTTCCTGACTTAAATTTGTTATCTGATCAATAATGAACTGTGATTGAGAAAAGCAAATATGCAAAACTTTTTAGAATTTTAGACAATCTTAATTCGGGCTACTATAATAAAATACCACAGAGGGCTAGAGAGATGGCTCAGTGGGTAAGAGAACCTGCTGTTCTTGCAGAGGTTCTGGGTTTGGTTCCCAGCACCCGTATGGCAGCATACAGCTGCCCATAACTCCACCTCCAGGGATATGACATTCTCTTTTGGCCTCTACTGGAACCTGCATTCATATGAACATACCCCCACACAGATATACACATAAACATATAATTCAATAATAATAAAAATAAATCTTTTTTAAAAGTACCAAGAACTGGATGGCTTAAATAACACTGATTTTTTTTACAGTTATAGAGAAAAAAAAGTTCAAGGTAAAGATGGATGCATTCTGGGGTTGTGTTTGCAGATAGCTGTTTCTGGCATGGAAATATTTTGTCTTTCTCTTTCTACAGACATTAATGAGTTTTCATGAATGGCTCACTCTTGAGACTTCTTCAAAATCCAATCACCTACCACAGGGCCTTAACAACCAAATATTATCACAATCTCGAACTCACAGAGATCTGCCTGCCTCTGCCTCACGAGTGCTGGGATTAAAGGCATGCGCCACCACTGCCTGTCCTCTATAACATTTTCTTAAACATTCAGTATACAGCAGTTTCTTTGACTTAACTTGAATTGCCTGCATGTGTTAAAGATTAAGCTTTTTGTATGTGTAAAAGATACCATATCTGTAATATTTCTTTTTGGCTTCTGGGAATGAAACTGATGGTCTCATATGTGCTAGGCAAGCACCCCACTACTGCACCACCCCAGTCCTTAATGTGTTACAAGTTAGTCTCACTCAATTGAATTTTTATTATTATTTTGTTCTCAACTTTTTGAGAAAGTTTTTTTTAAACCTTGCATTGCATCAGTTTTCCCCAGAATAGTTTGTTCTCTGGGAGTAGTTTATGATATTCTCACCAGATTTTTAAAATCTCCAATGGAGATCATTGTGGTTGATTCATCTTCTTTATCTTGTCAAATATTTCACTCATCTTGACATTTGCAGAAGGCCTTGAAGGTGTGTCTTCTATTAGTAATAATAAGTTCCAATTGCTCTCATAATTTTCAGTAGAGTTTGAATAGAATGCAGAAAATTACCAGAGTATCTGATTTTGGCTTTTGGTAACTGAATGATGCATTGTTGACAACCTTGACTTTTGGTTCTGCTATGTTCAATTGAGAAAGTAAAGTGCTCTGAAAATAATACCATTTTATTTCTTTAGAACAAACATGAATAGACAGCATTTGTGGTGTTGGCTTTCATTTCAATACAATTCAAGGTTTTGTATGATAGGCTGAGCACAAAGTGGTTCAGGCATTCTATTGACCCTTGCCAATGCCTCAGCCTGGATGTCCTCATGAGATACTATTTAAATGCACCTAGAACAACAGTCTCGAGAAAATCTGAATTATCTATCCCAAGTGATCACAGCAATATTGTTAGTTATGACAGAAATTAGAAATAAGCTAAAACACCTTCAGCAGGAAAAACGGCAACCATGAGAATGAATCAGCTAAATCGACATTTATTAACATGGATAAACCTCAGGAGCACACTGAGAGAAAAAGAAAGTTCACAGGAAGGCGTGTGACATGTGTAGCTGCTTTTATCCCTTTTCCCATATGTCTAGTTTCTCTTTCCTATGGGGAACACAAGGTGATTTTATATCCTGTTGTCTTGAATTTAGGTGTTATCACAGACATGACTTAGCTACTAAAGTGTGGGCAATAGTGAGATCCATTCCATCATGGAAGCATATAAGTGCTTCTTACTGCATCAGGTCTGTATACTTCTATCACATACAGACCTGTGTGGAAACACACTGTGCTATGTGTCATGTAGAATTTTGTGGCATTTCCTGGACCTGTATCAGCCTTAAAGTAAGTAAGAAATCACCCTTAGTGGTCTGAAGTCACTGAATTGTTCTTCTGAGTTTTTTGAAGAAGTTGGAATGTTAATCCCCTAACTTTTATACCTTCTTAGTAGAAGGCATCCTGAAACTGCAAAGGTGTTCCAGCAGTAGAAAAATCTTCAGGCAGAAAGACAGGAATGTGGGTGTTTTGTTTCTTTGAGATTGTAATGTAATTACATTTCCCCCTTCCTTTAGATCCCTTCACACCCTCTCATACAACCCTCCCCACTCCTTCAAAATCATGTCTTCTTTTTCACTAATTATTATTGCATTCATAGATGTATATACATACATATTCATAAATATAACCTGCTCTGTCTATATAGTATTTCCTGTATATATGTTTTCAGGGTTGACCATTTGGCACTTGACAAACAATTGGTGTGTTTTTTTCTGGAAGAAGACCACCTCTCTGGCTCCCAGATTTCCTCAGTTACCAATAGTTCTTTGTGTAGGGCTGAGGCCTTATGGGCATTTCCCCATACAGTCTGTCTGTCTATTGGCATTATCCTTGTTCAGCTCATGTTTGGGCAGCCATGTTGTTGCGACTTTATAGGTATAGCTTCTGATGTTACTCAGAGACGTAATCTCACACTATACTCTCTGATCCTCTTCCTCTTATACAGTGTTTCCTAAGTCTTGGTTGTGGGGGTGTTTTGTGAATGTATTCATGGGGACTGGGCTCCATAACTCGTTTTTATTTATGGTTTCCTGTAGTGGTCTTCATCTGTTGCAAAGAGAAATTTCCTTGATGAAGGGTGAAAGCTATGCTGATGTGAGGGCATAAGAACAAATGTTTATAGAGTGTTGTTGTGGATTATGCTGGTTTGGTAAATTATAAATTTTAGATTAAGGGGAAATCTCAGCACACACATAGATTATCTATTGTAACTTTGCATGAAGCCAAAGGGGAAATGCAATAACATCAGTGTTTGCTATGGCTCAGATAATAAAATGCACACATGTTCTAGCTATTGGCAGTAAAAGATGCACTTTTTGTCTTAAATATTCTTGGAGGGTATGGCTGTGTTTTGGAAATCTCAGTGAATAGCATATTACATAAAGAGACAAGATTGTGTAGGTAAAAGAGAGCAAATGTTAGAAAGAAGGAAAGCAAAAACAATTAGCAGTGGTGACTCATAGAAATAAAAGAATGAGGGTGACAGTTCTCCATAGGTAAAGTTTGTTCAATCACCAAGAAATCAATAATTTCTTAATAAGCATTTCTTTTTTGTTGTTTCATGTTTTATTTTTCTCTTTCAAATTTAAATTAGAAACAAGCTTGTTTTACATGTCAATCTCAGTTCCCTCTCCCTCCCCTCCTCCCATGCCCCCCACTGACCCCCCATCCCATCCTCTTTCTACTCCCCAGGGAGAGTGAGGCCTTCCATTGGGGAATCTTCAAAGTCTGTCATCATTTGGAGCAGGGCCTAGGACCTCCCCCATGTGTCTAGGCTGAGAGAGTGTCCCTCTATGTGGAGAGGGCTCCCAAAGTCCATTCATGTATTAGGGATAGGCATTCAATAGTTGGAATGTGTCCCCTCAGAGATCATGTGTTACAAAACTTTATCTTCAAAATCATACTTGAAAGTTATTTGGTGGTGTTGCCTTTAGATAATGAGTAAGATAGATAAGGATGGACATAACAGTTGCATTGGTAGCATTATAATAGGAAGAGAGCACACTGTTTCGCCATGTGATGGCCTCTGCTATGCTGTAATGCAGCAAGAAGACCCTTACCAGCTTTCCAGGAGATGCTGATGCCATGTTCTTTTACATTTCCAGAATCAAGAGCCTTATGAATTTCTATTCTTTATAAATTAGCCAGCCTCAGGTCTTTTTTATGTAGCCTGTAGGTATGTGTTGTTGTCACTAGAAGAATTACAACAAATTATTCATGACCTCTACACTAGAACATTTCTCATAAATGTAACAGTAAACTAAACAGATTAGCATTTGTTTCTATTACATTAGGTTCTGTCCCACACTACAATGTCTAGTTTTCTTTTAGACTTTATAACTTTTTAGAGTTTGGAAAATAGTATGGTTTGTATTTTTATATTACCCAATACTTCATTGTGTCCAGCATCACACTACCAAATAAAATGCAAATGTTCACACTATTCAAGATTTAGAGTAAATAGCTTCTTGACACCTTATGCCAGCATTTGCTGACAGAAAATTTCAGGTGTGGTAAAACTGAATTGCCTATAGAGTTATAAGTAAAAGATTTCCTTATGGGGCCTTATGGGTTTTATAAAGATGAATGTCTATACATCTACTTTTAAAAATTACTCTAAAGAATAAATCAAGTGAGAACTGCAGTTTGGCATTCAGCTTTCAACATAGTTCTGTGATTTTGCCTCCAAATTAAAAATAACTCATCTATAGGACCAAGAGAATACTGCAGAAATGATCAGCTCTGAGTTTGTGGTGCTCAGTCATAAAAGGCATGTGACTCTTGTCTTACCCTTATCGTTGTACATTAGCTCTAGGGGGATCTTCGAACCATCCTCTTAAAAAACATTTTAAATGAAAAACAATCCTATTTTATATACCAATCCCAGTTCCCCCTCCCGCCTGTCTTCCTAAAATCCCCCCAACAACCCCCCATCTCACTCCCCATCTACTCCTCAAGGAGGGTGAGGCCTCTCATGGGGGGGTCTTCAAAGTCTGTCACATCGTTTGGAGCAGGGCCTAGGCCCTCCCCCATGTGTCTAGGCTGAGAGAGTATTCCTCCATAGGGAATGGGCTCCCAAAGTCCATTTGTGCTCTAGGGATAAATACTGGTTCCACTGCCAGAGGCCCCATAGACAGCCTAGGCCCCCCAGCTGACACCCACATTCAGAGAGCCTGGGGGAACCATCTGTTGAGGCTAGTAAAATCAATTAGCCATGTCAGTAAG
Source organism: Cricetulus griseus (assembly GCF_003668045.3). Taxonomy (NCBI): domain Eukaryota; kingdom Metazoa; phylum Chordata; class Mammalia; order Rodentia; family Cricetidae; genus Cricetulus; species Cricetulus griseus. Next base: position 77,205,770 of record NC_048604.1, read on the forward strand.
CAGTTCTGAAATTAAAGCCTCCAGTCTAGTGGTGCCTTCTCATGACTACAGCTTTAGCCAGCATTTTAATGAAAGATTTTGGTCCAGAACCCATCAAGCAATATGACACCCAGATTTCAGACCTAAAGAAACTATGACAGCTACTGAACTTTATTATTTTGATTTCCTCAAATTTGAATGAATTATTGCTTTATTCTTTGACAATTTTATATATGCATATAATGAATTTTGGTTATCCCTCTACTAACCTCTCTTATCCCCTTTCCTTCCAATTAAACCCTTCTCCCCAACAAATTTCCTCTTATTTCATGTGTTCTGTTTCTGTGACCTACTGAGTTAAACCAGGGATGTATGCATGAACATGAGTAGGGCCTTATTTACTAAAGCAAAGGAAAATTTTCTGCAGCAACACTATTGAAGACAATGACTCCTCCTCCCCAGCAACCATTAACTGCCAGTGGTCCCTCCTGGAGAGGTGAAGGCTCATGAGAACTTACCTCATCCATAGGAGTGCTGGATAGTTTTGTGTCAAATTGAGATAAGCTGAAGTCATCTGAGAGGAGGGAACCTCAGTTAAGAGAATGCCCCCATAAGATCAGGATGTAGGCAAGCCTGTAGGACATATTCTTAATTAGTGATTGATGAAGAGAGCCCAGCCCATGGTGGGAGGTGCCATCCCTGGGCTGGTGATCCTGGGTTCTATAGGAAAGCAGACTAAGCAAGCCATGGGTAGAAAGCCAGTAAGCAGTACCCCTCCAATGCCTCTGCATCAGCTCCTGCCTCCAGGTTCCTGCCCTGCATGAGTATACTGCCCTCATTTTCTTCAGTGATGGACTATGATATGGAAGTGTAAGCCAAATGAACCCTTTCCTACCCAGCTTGCTTTTTTGATCATGGTGTTTCATCACATTGGTAGAAACCCTAACTAGGACAGAATTTGGAACCTGAATAGTTGGGTATTGCTATGACAGACCTTATCATGTTGTTTTGGTGAGGATTGTGGAACGACTTTGGAACTTGAGGCTAGAAAAACCACTGAGTGTTGAGAGCTCAGGGAACTGTTCTGTAGGAGCTTGAAAGATAAAATTATTGAGAGTGGGGCAGACAATGGAGGGTTTCAGAGAGAATTTTAAAAGACTCTATGGGGCATTTGCTATTTTGAGTTGAGAATCCATGGTTCTGGTTAGCTGAAGCTAAAGAATCAGCTGTGATTAACAAGAGACCAGAACTACTACAGTGAAAGCTTTGTTTTACTGGGACAATTGATGCTGGTCAGCTGGAGCTAAGAAATTTGTGGTAATTAGAGACTTACATCACTGGTGTGAAATCTGTGAAGTGTTTCCTCAGAGGCAGCAAACAGAAGGCTGTGTTACAGAGGCATGGCTATGTTTCAATAAAGTTTTTTCCCCCAAAATCTCAGAGTAGGCTGTATTTAACCCATGGGCAATATACAGCTGGACAATTGTGTGTGTGTGTGTGTGTGTGTGTGTGTGTGTGTGTGTGTGTGTGTGTGTATGTGTGTGTTTAGTGACTAGAGGCAGATATTGGGTGCCTTGCTTACTCACTCATTCACTTTATTTTTTGAAGCAGCGACTCTCACTGAACCTGGAGTTCACTGACTGAGCTAGACTTCCTGGCCAGCAATCCCCAGGTGTCCTCCATCTCCTTGCCTGCACTGGTATTCCAGATGCATGTTACTGTTACTAGCTTTTTACATGGATGCTGGGGATCTGAACTCATGTCCTCATTCTGGTGTGCTTTTGTGCCAAGCACTTTACTGACTGAGCATTCTTCTCAGCCATGCCAAGTGTGTCTGAAGGAATAACTAGAAGGACAAGTTTACTATAGGAAATAGAATGATACTGGATACTTAATGAATGAGACAAGATCCCTTCACATTTTAATTTTCATCACTGAGCTAAAAGGACACTCAGCGAATGACCCTGACTCTTGAGACTTAAAATCTGGATAATTTTTCTTTCTGGGTGTAGTAACTTATGTCTGTTATCCTAAGAAGCTGATGGATTCAAATCCATAGCCAGCTTAAGTTATCTCACCAGATCTTTCTCAGAAAATAAATCCAAACTGTACCTTTCTCAATACCCAATAAATTTAGACTTGTAGGTTTACTTTTGCAAAGAATATTATAGGTCAAATTACAAGTTATTTGAAAATACCACCTGATATTAACAGCTGAGAAGTTAGTAAATCCTTATACTTAAATACACTTTTCAAGTATAGAAAATAATTACATTAACATTAATCAAAATCCGTCAAAAAAAGAAATTAAAACTGAAAGACAGGAAGGAAGACACCAAAATTTCTGTCCCTTCCTTTATACCTAGGGGTGATAGATTTGAGTCAAATAAATATTAAAAAAAAAACCTACCCACTGAATGTTGTGCATGGGCTGTTCTGATCAAGAGAATTTGTAGTGACCCCGACGCCTTCTAGCTCAAAAACAAGAATATGTTCTGCTTAGTGTAGTACCAGAGTCTCAACCTGTCACTCTAGCAAGTCACTCTGATCTAGGCAAGATTCAACTTCTGACCTGTGAAAAAGAGGTCTCAAAGGTTTTGATGAAAGTTATTTTCAATGGCATCCAATTTAGAAGCTGCTGAAACAAGCCCAGATAAACATATGAGGAAAAAACCCACCACCAAAATATATAAGGACACCTACCAACAAATTAGTGAGCAAAATATTGTGATGGACAGATTTTCAAACTGGTTAGTCTTACAACATACTTTAGTCATATAATAGAAATACAACATTTTCAGTATGAACACAGCATGTGTTGCTCTTCCTTCTAGACATTTGAAAAAGTCTATGTACAATTCACACATATAAATACATATAAATGATTATAATTAGAAAATGAATGTAGTAAGCAATGGTTTTCTCTTTTAGATATGTTAAACTTCAGGAAATCAAAAAACATACATGAGCTAGGAAACCTATGACTAATTTTATGCCAGTTTCTGCTTTGGCAACAGTGGCTATATTAATCCTATAAACACAGAATTTCAGCAGCAAGATCCTGAGCATAGACAATGAATACAAGTAGATATTGGGAGTTAGAAAACGCGGTAATCTATACTGTATCAATGAAGTGATATTTAATCATTTTTTATCTTTTCACAGTTGGGAATAGAAAGATAGATCAAGTATTTCATATCTATGAAATCACCTTATGAATTGGAAGGGGATTAAGATCTGTTTGATATATTTTCAGAATAATGATGGTGTAAAATATATAATTTCCTTCATAATGTGTATATTGAATACTAATGGCTGGCTTCTGCTGATAATAAAAGAAAACATGTTCCTTCATGCCAAGCATGCAAACTAAATGAATAAGAAACCACAGTACAAAGTAGTATAGAGGGAAAACAATAGGGGCTGAAAAACTTCTGATACCCCACTACAGACCTAGATCAAGTTAGCAAAAGAAGAATCAGATAATGAAGTAGGGTCCTAACTAATGTGTAAATTATGGCAAAGGAAATAGGAAACTAATAGAGATGCTAAGGTAACAGTTACAGAATTACTGAAAATGTTAGTATAAAACTGGGAATGAGAAGGGTCTACAAGTAGTAACAGTTGAACAAACAAAAAAGAGCAGATATGTAAGACTGAACAAAGAAATATCCAATAATTTAATATTTTCAGTAAGTTTTAAAAAGGTTTAGTCTATTTTAAATTGTACACACACACACACACACACACACACACACACACACACACACACTGGTGAGCTGGCACACATGTGCATGCAAATGCCTTTGAAGTTCAAAAGAGGGCATCAGATTTCCTTGAATTGAAGCTACCTGATGTGTGTTCTAGGAAACACACTTGTGACCTCTGCAAGAGCCATATGTAACCACTGGTTCATATCTCCAGCCTTCTATTTTAGTATATTTTTAAAAATATAAAACAAAATAGCATTTGCAGAAGTTTACTAGAGATGTGTTGTATTCCACCCCCACCCCTGTACACAGAACATTATTTGCAATCTTGCAATATGTCAGCTAAGCTAATTTATACATACTAATTTGTATTATAATCACAATATATCAAGGACAGGTTTATTATTTTCCTTATTTTAAAAATAAAGAAATGGGGGAATAGTAAGGAAAAGTATCTTCTCCAAGGCTGATTTTGAAGTCAGGAGTCCTTTCTCCAGAGTTCATATTTAATTTTCGACATTTACTTATTTTGTCCTTTTGGTACTGGTAGTTTACTTTTTATTTATTTGTTTTTATTTTATGCATATGTCTGAGTTTTCCTGCATGCATGTCTGTACACCACATGCATGTCTGATGTGTGTATACCTCTACACAGATGTCAAATCCCCTGCATTTACACGTAGAATTATGTTTAAGCCTCTGGTTCCATCCATAGCACTATCAATTTTTGAAACCATTTCTCAATTAGTGTGATTTGAATATAAAGTGTCTTCTTGAAAGTTTCATGTATTAAAAGCTTTATCCCCTACTGGTGTTGTTATTTTGGGAGGTGTAGAAAAAACCTGGTATGGTGCTTTGAATGAAAATGGCCCCATAATCTCATAGGGAGTGGCACTATTACCAGGTGTGGCCTTGTAGGAGTAGGTGTGGCCTTGTTGGAGGAAGTGTGTCACTGTGGGTGTGGGATTTGAAGTTTCGATGCTCAAATAAAGCTCACTGTTGCTCTCCCTTTATGCTGCCTGAGGATCCAGATGTAGAACTCTCAGGTACCTCTCCAGCACCATTTCTACCTACCTGCTGCCATGCTTTCCATTATGATGATAATGGATTAAACCTCTGAATTGTAATCCAGCCTTAATTAAATGTTTTTCTTTATAAGAGTTGTACCAGTCTACAATCCACACTGCCAGAGGAGCTAGGAAACAAGGAGGACCCCAAGAGAAGACTGCATAGTCCCTCAAAGAAGGAGAGGGGACAAGAACAAAGTGGGAGCATGGGGGTGGAGAGGGAGGGGGTAGGAAGGGAAGAAGGGGAGGGGGGGAGAACAAGAGGACTGAGACAGGGGAGGAATAGAGGAGGGCAAGAAAGGAGATGCCTTGATAGAGGGAGACAGTACAGGTATGGAGAGAGGTCTGGCACAGGGGAAATGTTAGGGGATCCACAGGGATGACCCCAACTAAGAATCCAAGCAGTGGTCGAGAGGATGCCATTGATGCCCTTCCCCTATAATGAGATTAATATGTTCCTTGGTTACCATTCCTAGAGCCTTCATCCAGTAGCTGTTCGAAGCAGAAACAAGCACACACAGCTGAGCACTGAACCATACTCCTGGAATCCAGTTGTGGATAGGGAGAAGGGATGAGCAAAGGAGCCAAGATGGTGCTGCAGAAACCCGCAGAAACAGTGGACCTGACCACTTAGTGACAGCATGGAGACCCTAGTCATAAAGCTGCAGAAACAGCATTGGACTGAACCAAGCCCTCTTAATGTGGGTGCCAGCTAGGAGGCCAAGAGAGTCGATGGGACCTCTAACAGTGGAGCCAGTGTTTAGCCCTAGAGCACAAATGGACTTTAGGAACCCATTCCCTATGGAGGGACACTTTTGCAGACCATATACAGAAAGGAGGGCCTGGGCCCTCCCCCAAATGATATGACAGACTTTGAAGGTCCCTGATGGAGGGCCTCACTATCCCTGGGGAGGAGCTGGCGGATGGGTTGGGGGGGACTTGAGAGGATGGGAGGGCAAGGGAATGGGGGGTAGATATGAAAATATGAGTAGTAATTAAAGAATTTAAATAAAAAAGAAAAACCTCATTTAAAAATAAGAGTTGTTGTGGTCAGGGTGTCTCAGCAATAGAAACCCTAACTAAGACACCTGGGGAAATGGGATGAGGAATTGAGTCACTGGGGGCATATTGTTCAGGATGTATCGTCACTGGTCTCTATCTTTTTCTGTGCTTCCTGTTCTGTAGAGGTCAAATGCCTCTTCTATTACATATTCACACTGACATTATGTTCTGCAAACACACATGGACTTGAACAACAGTGGACTGAAGATCTTGAAACTGTGATCCACATAAACCTGTCCTCTTATAAGGTTTTTTAACAGCGGTAAAATTTCTGACAAATACAGAATCTTGAACTTAATTATAACCTTATATTTAGTATTCTATTAGCTGGGCATTGGTGGGGTATGCATTTAATCCTAGCATTCAGAGGGCAGAGGCAGGCAGATCTCTGTGAGTTCGAGGCCAGCCTGGTCTACAGAGCAAGTTCCAAAGCAATACAGAGAAACACTGTCTCGAAAACCAAAAAAACAAAACAAAACAAAGAAAAACCCTCAAAACAAACAAACAAACAAAAAACAACTCTAGAATCCTATTTAACTTTTTGGTCTCATAATTTTATAATAGGTCAAAATGAATATTGCAAAATCTGCTTATCTTGTTATTATCTCAAAGTGCATATATATATATATATATATATATATATATATATATATATATGTTTCTGTTTTGTAATAGATGCCAACTCTGTTAAGACAGAGTTTTCCATGTATTCTGATCACTCTTTCATATTATAACACTTAAAACAGTACCTTTAGACACACTGAGAAGCATAAAGAATAGGGTTACAAGATGAAGTTGGGAATTCTTCAGGAAAACAAAGCAAAAAGATTAAGTGAAAGAAATAAGAAGATATAAGGAGCTATCCAAATACCAGGCCAAATCTGAATGGTCTAATAGCCAAACAGAAGGAGTTCCAGAAAGAGAAAATGGAAAATAGAAGAGGTGGTATTACATAATATAAGCAACTCAGGAAAATGTCCCCATGAAATTTCTCAGCTAGGACAACTGTTAAAATGATATCTACATCAAATAACACCATTATGGCATTTTGGAATGCTGGAGACAGATATTTTTTGTCATTACTTTATTTGAATTAGAAACAAGATTGATTTACATGACAATCCCAGTTCCCTTCTCCCTCCCTTCCTCCGCTACCACCCCCAACTAAAACTCTACCTATCAAATACCCTTTCTTCTATTCTTCACCTGACTCAACCTTTCTGCTCCCTCATGACCTTTGCATTCTTCCTCTTCTTCCCTTCTCATTCTCATAGCTCCCTCCCCCCTCTTCCCATGCTCTCAATTTGCTCAGGGGACCGTGACCCTTTCCCCTTCTCCAGGGGACAATGTTTGTGGAGACAGATATTTTAATAGTATAAAGTATTAAAAAGATTAAATTAATTAAGGATCAGTAACAGTAATTCTCATTAGACTTTTTCAACAGCAAAACTGGAAGCAACAATTCATGCTTTCAAATTTAAGGAAGAAAGTAAATAGTAGCCTCAAAATCTACAGCATATAAGCTCATTAATTAAATGTGTGTATATTATGCATATATGTTCAGATGGACTGGGAATTTTAATGTTAACTTCTCACATATTCTTTCTTAGAAAATTGCTAAACAAGGCTTCAAAATATATGAAACCTAACATAGGAAATGGGATATCTATGATTTGTGAAGAGTCACCATGAGAGAATTGAAACAAATCTCAAGGGTCATGGCCAGGCAGTTTTCCTGGAGAGCCACCAGTTTTGACTAAGGCAGGTTGGAAGTTTTCAGAGATGTCTCCATGGAAAAGAGAGGATAAATATATGAAGATGGAATACATTGAAAAGAATGCACATAATTTAGGGACAATGTAGGAATAAATTAATAAATATCATTGGAAAGCTAAGAAAAACAACAACATTATTATGAACCATATGAAGGAAAAGTTATTCAAGAAAAGTAAAGAGTAACCATAAGTCAATCTATCATTCATGTGTAAATATAATATATAAGCCAAAATAATTCAATAATTGTTTAACATATAATCAAAACTATGTGTGTTTATGTCACTAGTGAATACTTCTTGAAAGAACTAGACAGTAAGTGATCTAAATGGTTTGCTTTCATTAATAAATAATGCCCATAATAGAAACAAATCTAAAATTAGTAAAATATGCACGTTATTTAGGCTTATGTAGTTAATGAAAAAGTAAGCATTCTAGTTAGAATGATTAAAATTACTTCCTTATGTGGACAATGAAAGGTAATGGGAGAACTACCATCTTTGTAATGTAATTTGTAGTTTTTTTTTTTTAGACAGGGTTTTTCTGTGTTCCAGCACTGGCTGTGCTGGACCTCACTTTGTAGACCAGGCTGTCCTGGAACTCACAGAGACCTACTTGCCTCTGCCTCCTAAGTGCTGGGATTAAAGGTGTGCACCACCATCCAGCTTTATAGATCTTTTTGAGTCTTTACATTATATGATAGACCACCTCACTAAACATCAATACAAAACAACTTTGATACCAAGAATTGTAAAACAGAAGGAACAACATAACTCCTATATGTCTTATTAGGTAGTTTTTAAAAAAATAACCTCTCTATTGACTCTTTGACACCATCCCCCACATAAGGAAACAAATCCAAGTAAGCAATCAAGTGAATAAGAGCAAAACCAAAACAACATAAAGTACAATTCTAAGAAAGTAGGGATAAAGTTCACAAGCCACAAGATCCTTTTTGACTCAAAAGCTGTCACTTTTACCTCAGAGATGTGAATATTGGTAAGTTTAGCATTCACCTTTATCCCTACTTTCTTAGAATTGTTCTTTAGGAGTAACTCATTTGAAGTGCCACAGCTCTTAGTTCTTGTCCTATATTCATAGAACTCTTGATGGCAATCTTAGATAGTCCCATATTAGCCTCTAATCTTTTCTTCTTTTCAAAATCACTTTTTTAAAATAGTGAAGCGTCTTCAACTGAACTCAAAAAAAGAAAATTGGGAGGTCTCATGGATGGTAAATATTTTGAAAGGTCGGAGTGTGATGCCACGAAGTAAGTAGCTGTCCTTGTAGAAACTACTTTGCCATCATCAAGTTATATTTTATATGAAGCAATGTATGAGTCTTATTTTTTTCAAGTAGCTGCAAGTGTACTTGTCATAAAAATAGCTGGGTTCTAATGATCATAATGATTCTTAAGCTTTGGATTGAAAGCATAATACAGTAGCACTCGTACCATTGACTGCACTAAATTGTGGCTTGAATTTTCTTGAAACTTTCTGAAATGTATATGAATTTATTTTCTGTATATTTATCCAGCTGAATTTAAAACAAAGCTAACACAAATACCTTATTTTAAAATATACTGCTGAAATATCTATTTTATGCTTGTCTGGGTTATATTTCCAAGAGTTCCCTGTAGTTTAGAGAAGGTACTGTAAGTCAAATACAACTTAAATTTTAGAGAAATAATAAATGACATTTCTGGTAACATTCACTTGGCATCATCACTAACTGATGGTTTTCTCTAAGCAATGTTGCCTCTGACAGGGAACATGACATATTCCTGATGATCTCCACAATCTTTTCCCATTAATGGGCAGCATTGTTGTTGCATCTCCATGTGTAGCCTCACTGCATCTCTTTATCTAATTGCAGTGATAACATTTGCCACTAGAGTAACCTTTCAGCTTGTTAGTTTGAGAGGCTAACACGGGATCCAGGATTTAATATTTATACTCTGTCTATTTGTAGTTTATAAATTAGAAACACTGTGAGACATGGGAGATAGAAGATTCTAACAATCTAACTGGAGCAAGTGGAAGAGATGTGTAGTAATGAGTAGGGTGCCATGAATGAGAAAATTCCAATATAGGTAAACTACATTTGGAAAGTTTCTCAAAGAAACAATGCTTTTGATAATGTTTTTGTTATACTGTCAGTCCAATGTCTACACAAAATCTATAAAAATGAATTATTTTCTTAAGAAAAATTCCCCTGCTAGCATCAAAAATAAAGAATCATGCAGAACTTTATTTTTTAAATGACATTAAGTCAACCTAGAATCAGCATATTGAGTTATGATTTCATAGAACTGAATCAGAAATTCTCTTTTAAAAAGCCAGATTTTGTGTCTACTCCCTATAAAAGCTAGAATGCAAAAGCAGCCATTGAGAGCAGTTTTGGAGCCACTGGGAGAGGGGAGTTTAGTAAGTATGATCCAAGTATAGCCATAAAGAAAAAACTGATCATGAATTAGTTCATGCATCAGAGGCACAATTTATGCTATACTCTTTATTGTTATTCTGGCCCTTGTTTCCTATTTATTGCATGTAATTATTTTTAGTGTAATTTTCAAAAATAATCTTCAAACAACAAGAAGAAAAGGAAAATGATCAGGCTTTGATGAATACACTGCTAATCATAGACACATGCTCCTTTGTGCTTGATGCATGTGTGCATGGTCTGCATGGATATATATGCACACACACCTAAGAATGAGCATGCGAGCAGCTGTATTTGGTTAGCAAAATCACTGGGATTTTATTGTTTGGGGCTATGTTTTTCAGTGATGCTGAAGTTGCTTCCTCACCTAAGACTAGTTTTCTTCTATTACATTGGGCCTTCTTTGGGCCACTCTAATGCCCACAATCAAGACACATGAGGAGTTGTTAAGAGAGATATTAAAGCAGATAGGAACTTGTTTTCTGGGGAGAGGAAACAGAGTAGACGTGAGACCCCTAATGAGAATGTCTTGATTTTGGATCAGTGGAACCCTTAGGTGAGAGCATTTATGTGTCTTATTCACTGTAGTGGAATTATTTCTAGAGGTAAAGAATGGATAGACAAACGCAGATGACTTTTAAGAGGCTTGATGATATAAGTTAGACATAGAGGTCAAAGTAAGGAAAACTAGTTTTTTTTTTCCTAGTCATCAAGCAATTTTCCCCTGTAGACCTTTTCTTTGTTGTATAAACAATTAGATCTTTCCCATACATTTAATTCAATATTTGTTTACTTGTAATTGACTGAGTTCCCAAAAGTTTGCTTTTTGAGTGGGAAGGTCTACATGGGTATTTCTATGGGTATTTCTCATATCCCAAATGCCACTTCTTTCCATTTGTTTTAATTTCCTGACAGTTGTGGCAGTGTTTTGATTCTTTGTCATCTTTTCAAGGGATGGAATTATGGGTGCATAGTGGGAAACATCATAATATAAAATGTAAGGAACAACCATAAAATCCAGGAATGCATTATTTATTCTCTAAATAATATTTGCCATTTATAGTTTGCTACAGTAAACCAGTGAACAATCATATTTCTGCCCTTCTGGAGGTTATAGTCTCAGCCAATCTATTGATATAATGAGGGCCAAGACTACACAGACACAGACGAGAGGTTGCTCATATATATAAAGAAAAATAATAGATACATAAATCAAGTTAAGAAGCAGCATAGTGAAATAGATGAAAGAGTTGCTGACCCTGATTGATCATATGACACTGAGCATTGAAAAGATATACCAATACTACATCCTGTTCTATATAATGAGCCATGTGATTGTGACATTATAGGAGCCTCTTGGTCCCTATAATTTCAGAAGGGCATTGTAATACTTGACTGCTTTGTTAATGGTTTAGTACTTTCCTTCATATCAGCCTTGACTTAAAAAAAATTGTCTCCATTGCAGAGTTCTGGCTTTTTTAGCCCCCCTTTGTGATTATGACTATGAAACGATATTCTTCATATAATCACCATACTAAACTTGGAGAAGCCTCTAATCTTCTGGCTTCTTGTTGCTACAGCAATCATAGATAGGACATACTTTTGGTACAAGTCTAGAGCCTAAGTTGATTTAATAACAGTGAAACTGGATATTGGTCTTAGTTCAGAAATCCGTGCTGAGCTTTCAAATATAACCTGCCTGTATATTTTGTTCCTTTGTTCAATGGGGCTGACATTCTTAGGGTTTTCACCAATACTGGTATCAAATGGCCCTTTTCAGGTTTCCACAATAAAGCCAATCAAATGAAGCATGTCGTGGAAACATGTAGCTCACAAAATTAGGTCATGTATAACTCATTTATTGTTAAAAGTCATCAACACTGATACTTTTGTCTTTTCTGTCAGTTTTCAGCCTCTACTTCGTCAGCTGAGATGTGTGTGTGTGTGTGTGTGTGTGTGTGTGTGTGTGTGTGTGTGTGTGTGTGTGTGTGTCCCTCTAGTCCCTAGTGTGTCTAGTCTGACTCCATTATTATTCTGTATTCTGTTGAGCTGTATCCATTGTTCCTATTCTTTCCTGTTGAATTTTTGCTGCCATTGTTCTTCTTTTGTGCTAAGTCTCATTATATAGCTCCGCTGTCCTGGAATTCACTATGTAGACCAGACTGTCTTTGAGTTCATTGAGATCTTCCTGCCTCTGCCTCCTGAGTTCTGGATAATGACATGAACTATTACACTCAGCATTCTTGTTGAATATTAATTATTCTATCTCCCCATTACCAGAGAGAAATATTCTAGCCAAACCTAGTTTCCAAATGTTCACCAGGCTTATTATTGATGACTACATTTTTCTTCTGAAGCTGCTATAGTATGTCCTTATCACTTTTACACAATGACAACAACCTCTCTGAAAGATATCACAATGTATTAGTTTCTGTGTTAAGTTTTCTTTACTTTTATACTATGCAGAGTGGGTTTTAAAATCCAGAGAGTTCTGGCACATGAATTTGAACCAGCCTTCATTTTACATTGCCAATCCACTAAAGGAGGAGAATAAATTTTTAAAAGATGTAACCCAGGAGAGTCCAAACCAGCTCATCTTTATGAGTTATCATACTAATTACTCTGCAATTGGTCTTTGATCATCTAATATCAAAGAAACTCTAGATCAGTGGGCCTTTCTACAACAGTGTAAAATTCTGATTTCTTAATGACTTCTGACTAGCAAACAATAGTCCCCTTTCATTCAAGTAGAACAACTTCATTCTCGGTGAAATACGGTCAGGAATAGTCACCTTCTGCAGTTCCATGGTACCTTGCAAAGTATAGATTAATGCTAGTGATTGGCGTTTACTGGAGCACTGGCTGTAAGTACACCTTTGCTTTGGTCCCTGAGCTCATGGGTGTTGGTTTTGTAGGTCAACTGGGCCACTTTTTTTTTTTTTATCAATAGTTAGTGTCTGGTATTTGCTTCTAGTTTCTCTATTACAGCCATGTGGCTTCATCCTAAAGTTGCCTTCATTAAACCCTAGAATTCGACATCTGATGGCTCTGAGTGATATAGACTCAGTTAGAGAGGTTATGAGCAAGCACATATTTAAAGCACCGAATCTGCTTGTGCTGGACTGCTATATAATCTTTGCAGCTTAATGTTTTTCCACCAGTAGCAGTCCTCCCAGATACCTAGTCCTTGAAAATAATTGGGCAAAAGCAGAATTTGGCAACTTCTGATTTTTAAGGTCATTCCAGTCTGCTGTGATATTCTGACAAGCTTCCTAAAGGCTCCACAATTTTTATTTCTCTAATCTGATGCTTGACCTCCTAATCCATATGGTAATTCAGGGAGAATATCTAGCCAAATGACCATTTAGTAATTGCAAGCCACCTTTAAAGTTTATTATGAATAGCTTAAAATATAACATAATTTATGCATTGCTCAGTTTAAGTGGGTGTGTCCTCTTGTATGGATAAAATTAACATTTACTGAGCACAAAGTGCCATGACCCTGTTTGTATATTTACAGATTATTGGATATAAATTTGTCAACTTTGCCCAAGAGTTAGAAACAATATTCAAGAAAACAGCATTCTAACTATGGAGGTGAAAAATGACTAGAAGGGAAATGACCTCATATGAACAAGCAGATGATCCAATAAGCCCATAAAACCAATGTGATGGAACCACTCCAACTGTGACAGTGAATCAAATGGACAACACACACTTTCCTGCACAATTACACTACCTCTCTGCCATATTAACAAGCATTGCCACACCTGTTCTGGTCCCTTCTGTACTATCTATGTCACCTTTCCTGGCTGCCGCCAAAGACAGCTATGGTATTCAGATATTCTTCCTCCAGATCCCAGGTTACTGTGAAAGAAAGGGCACAGTCTTCAGAAGAGCAAAGATTGTAATGTCATTGAAGCTCTAATTATGATTATGAGACTTTTCTAAAATTCAGTTTTCTCATCTGTGAGAATGCATGCCTATTTTGGATGGTTGTTCATGCAGGATTGTGCAACTGAACATTCCATTGAATAAATGACATCATGCCTGCCATGCAATGGCCATGTTAGTATTTTAGCCACTTTCATTCTTCATTCTTTCCTTCTTTTTCCTTTTTGTGTAAACTTGAAACTTTTCTCTTAGCTCACTGAGATAGACTCTCATGCATTTTTTTTCCTGGTTTGGTCCATTCTTATCTTCATCTGTAATGGTGCATATATTTTGCTTATACCTCATTGTCCCTTAAGATACTTTTGGTAGATTGAGTGTAGTATTGTCTAATGTGTTCTAAATATGCTGTCTGCTATAAGCAATTAGTTGCCATATGAAATATCTTTCTTGTCTCAGCCCTTTGGATCACACATTTTCATGAACCTAAAGCAAGATCCATATATTATGTATAAGGCTACATATTATATATAATGCTAAATATGTCATGTATGTAATGACCATGTAATGTATCACATAGCATATATTACATAGTATATCATATATAATGCATGATATGTACCACATACCTATTATATATTAGACATTATATAGTTGTATTATGTATTACAAATTATATAAAGCATACTGTATGTTATATAGCAGTTGTTATAGGAAATATATTGTGCTTGGTATTACACAATATATTATAGTATACATTGTATAACAAGTTTCATACATTTATCATTATATATTGCCCATTAGGTATTCTATATTACATGTTAAATATTATGTATTCAACATTAAATAACATATAATGTTTTGAAGAATTTATGTAATGTTTTGATAATTGAAGGTTGTAGGGATCATCAACAACATGATAGGGGATATGGTTTATATGTGGAGGTACAAGTATATGTGGTAATAATAAAGCAAGTTACAAGCCAGTAGGATGGCTTGACAGGTGAAGATGCTCATATTCGAGCCTGATGCCCACAGACTGTCTCCGCATGGGTTTTGTGTCAAGCATTGACACGTGCACATATACACCCATAATAAATCAATATTAAATTAAAAATAAACCACAGTACCAATAACAGCTTCACTAATCAGTAGGCTATATAAATTTAAAGAGATTTGCAGCATCCAACCCCATATACCTAATATGTTTTAGAATTACTAATTTAGTTCCTGGAACTTATTCACTGAAGAATGTTTTTCAAGGTACCAAACAGCAATAAGCAGGTTCATAGTGATGTGCTAGAACTGGAGTCTAATTGGATTCACATTATTTGATAATTTTTATCTGCTTTCAGTAGAGCCAAAATCTATTCAGTTCATTGCTGATTGCAATTACTTGTTTAAGACAATTATATTCCAACCAGATTTTATACCACATGAGGAGGAATATGCCACATTAAGTATTGAGCTACTTTATGATTATTAAAATGTTAAAATTTACTTACATTTTAAAGAAGAATAAACTAAATGCATATTTTTTACATTTGTTATAAGGGACCAGGTTTTGAATATACTGTGTGTGCAAAAGTACTTTTAGTTTGTGACTCAGGATCTGAAACTGGGTATATAATAAGTTCTAGATAATTACTCCAAATATTTACTAGGTTAACAACACTTTTCTCAAGTATGTGGACTTTTTGCTGCCTGTTTTCAATTTTATATGTCATTGTTTTGTGTTTGAATTATCTTTTTACTATTAGAGTTAATTGTTTTCATTCAAAGGCTGAATAACAAATGTGCTGTGAAAGGGGAGGGTGATATATATAAGCAGAGTAATGACTCTTTACTTGTCGTTGGGATTGGCATGAATACAATAATAGTAAGCTTTCTTTCCATGAATGCAATAATGGTAAACTTTATTACCATTGCTCAACAAAACAAACAAAAGAACCTCTTAAAACAGCATAGTGGTCTCAAAGCTTGTCATCTCTTCCATAACTGAGATATCATTGTGGACCTTAAGTAATGTGGTATGGTCAATAAGAATTGCAGAAAGGATATGTGGTAGGTAGGGTTTTAGTTGGGGGGTGGCAGGGGAGGATGAGAGGGAGAGGGAACTGGGATTGTCATGTAAAAGAATCTTGTTTCTAATTCAAATAAAAAAATCTGCAAAAAAAATTATAAAGAGAGAAAAAAATAAGAGTTCAAGCCCAGCAGGGCAGTGGTGGTGGACGCCTTTAATCCCAGTACTTGGGAGGCAGAGGCAGGTGGATCTCTGTGAGTTCTAAGCCAGACTGGTCTACAGAGCAAATTCCAGGACAGCCAGGACTACACAGACAAACCTTGTCTTGGAAAAAAGAAGAGTTCCAGCACTAGAATAAAAACAGTAGCCATTAGGATATTCCAAATATGGATCACTAGGCTTCTCCATTGTTCAAAACTTCCTGATTTGTCATACTGATAGAACACTTGAGGTGGTTAAAAGAATTTCAATCTCTCACCCTCGCTTTCCATCCTTCCCAGAATCCTTTAATCATTTACTCACTCTCCTGCTTTCTCCCATCCCTTTTGTTTTCCTCTGGCCCATATGAAGTGGAGGTTTTCTACAAAAAACTTAGGCAGAAATGTTTCTGCCCTGGCTGGATCTTATAGTATCTCCCACTTTTGCATGGAAAATGGTGGCTAGGAGCTTCAACAGGTCTTCAGAATAAGACAGTCATAGTAGTGGGAGACAATGAACTTCCCAAATATGAATACCTCTCTGAATGACCTTAAACAAGTAAAACTGGCTGTGGTGGATAAGTGAATCTTTACTATAGGAAGCAGTATGACAGTGGTACTAGAAGTGAGCAAAGATCACAGCAAACTTTATTAAGGAGAGATGCTGTATCTGGGTTAAGTAAAACAGCTACTTATGTTCCTGTGCCAGTGGAGAAGCCTTCTGAAGTTAAATACCCGAGTCACTGCTCTAAATCTTTATAATTCCAAGGTGATTCTACTGCAAAGTCTTTTATAATTAATTGCATGTATATTGCCATTCACTTGGGAGACAGGTGATTACTTGCCTTGGTGTTACTGTAACACATTACAATATCAATAACACTACTGATTTTAATTAAAACTTCCAAATGTGTACCTGTTGAAATATTCATTATTGCACCCTTGATTGTGCCTGAGAATTCAAAGTCTTCTTGCTCATTTTTTCATATAATAATACCAAGGCCAATTAACAGAAGACAGACAGCAGCATGTTTCTTTTTGTTTTTTTTTCTTGAAGGGAGACTTAACATCTTTATTGAGTGCTGCAATCCATAGAAAAGGCATTATTCTTTCTTCAAATTGATAATCTTTTATTATGTCCATTTATGTTTCCTAGTTTCCCCTTTTATTGAAAATTGATTATTTTCACATAATATATCCTGATTAAGGTTTCCCCTCTCTCTATTCCTCCAAGTTCCTCCCCACCTCCTTTCCTTTCCAGATCTACTCCCTTTATGTCTTAGAAAAAAATCAGGCTTCTAAAACAATAATAAAATAAAACAAAATGTAATATAACATGATAAGATAAAACAAAAACACATAGGAGTTGGACAAAACAAGCAAACAGAAGGGAAAGAGTCCTAGATTAGGTACCTGTTTCTATTTTTTAATAACTATGTGTTTGTGTTGTTTATGTGTGCACATGCCCACATGTATGAATATGTACATATGTGTGTCCTTTTCTGTCTTTTTAGGTTACTCTAAAATTGTCCTTGAGCCTCTAAAAATACTTCTCCATTGATAAAACTAGTAGGTTAAGTGAAACAGAAGGTTAAAGGACAGAATGAAAGAATAATCCTTCCCTGACTTAGTGAGGGTTTCTATTGCTGTGAAGAGACACTATGACCATGGCAACTCTTACAAGGAACATATTTAATTCATGGGGCTCACTTACAGTTTCAGAGGTTCAGTCCATTGCCATTATTGTCTGTGACACTGAGCAAAGCTTAAGTAAAAGAGACTTCAAAATCTACCCCCACAGTGACATAATTCCTTCAACAAGGCCACACCTCCTACTACTGCTACTCCCTATGAGTTCATGGGGGTCAATTGAATTCAAACTACCACACTCCCTAACCAGTTACTTGTATTTGGATCCCAGTTTACTGGTAAGAAATGTAATAGTTCTCATCTCACTTTAAAGCTTATGCACCTGTATTTTGAAGTCACACACTTAAGATACTCAGATGAAATAGGAAAAAGGTGCTATTACTGTAAACTCAGAGAAAAAGCTGCATGGAACAGGCAGGTAGTCCATTGAAGGGACTGTCTGCTTTAAGATGTCTCCATGTCAGACTTTGGCTCATTGGGCCAGGTTCACCGAGGATAACCCATAAGAAACAGTAGGGATGATCCAAACTCTTTTCTTTATTTTATACATTGTAGTTGCAAACATCCTTTCTGGTAAGTGTTGTTTTATACAGAAATGAAGAAATATTCATGACAGTTGTTGGTGGTGCACACCTTTAATTCCAGCACTTGAGAGGCAGAGGCAGGCAGATCTCTGTGAGTTCAAGGCCAGCCTGGTCTACAGAGTGACCAGAGATGCTACACAGAGAAACACTGTCTTAAAAAAACCAAACAGAAAAAAATTGAAGAAGAAAAAATAAGAACAAGAAGAAACATTAATTATGATACCACTTTTTGTAATCTATTTTTTTTTCAGTTAAAATATAGGTGTGTGTGTGTGTGTGTGTGTGTGTGTGTGTGTGTGTGTGTGTGTGTGTGTTCATAGCATGCCTATATCTTTGTGTTCCAGTGTTGCTTTCTGACATGGAAAATAGTGTTCAGAAACTTAGTGAGAAGCTTGTCATTGAATCGTTGTTGTTACTGAAGAAAGTTCACTGCAGTATAGTTTTCTTTCTCTTGGACTCTTAATATAGGGTGATATTTCATATGGTTTTGAAGTTTGGGGTGACTTCATTAGAAACTTTTGTAGTGAAGCTGAGTCAGATTCAGGATATCACTTCCTTATGTGAAAAAGTATAATGAGTTATTGCAGTCAAAGCAGCACACTGCAAACAACAGGTGGTTTTGTTCAGTTGGATATTCAGGGAATACACAGCCTGAACTGGAGCAGGTAGGCTGCTATGCTACATATTTCTTCACACAGAGAAAAGCTAGTGTTGATTGCTTCAACTTCGCGCTGACTCTGGAGAGTAGTTTCAATTAAAACTTTCCCTCTAGCTTTACAGACAAATCTCTTCCTTCTTTATTAAAGTTGGTTAGGGGATGAAACTTTGAAAACCAGACAGAGTCATAACATTAAGAGTTTAGATTCAGTATGTGGGGAAAAAGATACAAATCCGGATGTCATTTGTAGATTTCAAGTGAAAACAATACTTTAATTATAGCAGTATTTGTAGATAATATCAGCAAATTCCCAAAGCACTGCGACCTGCTTTGCAAAATCAGAGAGCTATGACTTGGCCAAAGTCTCTTTAGTGATGTGAGCAAATACAACTCATCTTTTTGCTCCAGTCTCTTAATTGCTGGGCATCTTTCTTCTGTTTCAAAAATCTCCATTTTTAATCTTCCATGCCAGAGTTTCTTTTACTCTATGACTTATTTTCAGGATGACACTAGTTACTAAGAAAATTCTTTATCCCTTACATTGTTCTGAGCTTGAACCATGCTGAAAATTTGCTATTCGTCCAAATGTTTCCCAGTAGATGTTCCTCACATTTTGTCTTTAGAATTTCAATTTTCATTTGTTTATTCAATTTTTCTTTCTTTTTGAATTTTATTATAATTCACATTTTAAGGAAACATATGAAAAGACATTTGCAAATCCTAAGTGTGTTACCATTGTTTTGCAACTGTGTAATTCATAACAAGGATATAAAATAACAAAGATATAAAATATTTTCATCACCTTACAAAGCTTGATCATGGGTCTGGTTTTGTTAATAATTGTTAACAGAATATATATCCATTTTCCTGATTGATTATTCCTACCTTAAATTTTATGTGAAGGTATAGCAGTATGATCTTTTGAGCCCAGCTTCTTTTGTGCAGTATAATATTTGTAAGATTCATCATGTTGCATAAACCAGTAAGTAGTTTGTTGCTTTTTTCTCGGTAGTTAATTAGTATGTGGATATATCTTTCTCTTGCTTATAGGTGGATTGTTTCTAGTTTTGGCTGTTGCATATACAGATACTCTGAATATTCCTTTATGGCTTTCTTTCCAGTTTGTGTCTTTTCCCTTTGCATTTGGCAACTGTTAGTACATAGTCTCTAAAATGGTTTTTAAAGACCACTTCTTGGGAGAAGGCTCAGTGGGTAAATGAATATGAATGTGTAAATGTGAGGACCTGAGTTTGAACCCCAAGAACCCATAAAGAAGTCACAGGGCATGCCTGGAACCCAAGTTCCCCTATATATAGGGAAATGGGTAGAGAGACAAGAAAATCTTCCCAAGCTTTCTGGTCAACTCACCTCATATATTAGATAGAAAACAAAAAAGACACCGTGTTTCAAAGTGGAAGGTAAGGACACACACACACACACACACACACACAGAGAGAGAGAGAGAGAGAGAGAGAGAGAGAGAGAGAGAGAGAGAGAGAGAGAGAGAGAGAGATCACCTCACCTCCTGGTATTAATGCCATTGAATGTCAGCTAGGATAGCTGTCTTATTTCTAATGAATGGAATACAGTGGAATCAATGGGACTGCTAATTTGGAGACTGTCTGTCATTTTCTTTCCTTGTTAACTCTACAGAAACCATCTTTCAAATTGTGAGAGAAAGGCCTCCATTGGTCAGCTTAGAAGGTGATCTGCTCAGGCCTTGCCAATTTATATGAAACCAGAAGTGGCTTCTTTCCCAATTGAGTCTTGAGATGGCTATAGCTCTGGCAAGCTTTTTATTGCAACCCCATAAAAGACTAAATTCAAGCCATCTAGCTGCTTTTTGGATTCCTGCTCACCCAAATGGTGAGATAATAGATGTTTGTTGTTTCTGTCCATTAAATGTCAGGGTGATTTCTTATAGAGAGTAGGTAGCTAGGTATATTCCATGTGTATTTCTTTGCTGATTCTTCTTGAGAGGAAAATTCAGTAGGAATTTTGCATTGTTCAGATCTATAGTTGAAAATAGAATTTATGGTCTTCATGACAGGGAAAAGCTTATGTAATTTCTTCATGCACTTTTGAAAAACAGCTGAAGAACTTATTTTTTTTCCTCCAAATAAGTTTTATTCTTTATTGTGAAAAACAGAAACTCATTTTAAAAAGTCCAGTGAATAAGGAAGAAATGATGTAGAAATTACATAAAATCACCACCACAACATAATCACTTAAAATTATGCTGTTCAACTTCCCTAGATTTTTACCATAAAACACACATACAAATAAGCATGCTTACATTTGAAAAACTAAAGGCATGTGAGACATGCTTTTTTACATTTGCATTCCCTCTTACTGCATATTTTGATAGTAATTCAATTCCAATAAAAATACACCTATACATTCATTTTAATGGTTCCTTATGCCCATTATGTATTCATATTTTGCCTATTCTATACCTATGATCAGTCATTCAAAACTTTCCACTGTTTATTTTACAGTTAACAATAGTCATTGATACACATTTTTGGTCATTCATCATTTGCACATACCAAACATTCCCTTAGCATACTCTATCAAGGAACTATTTCTTGATGAGTATGCACACTTAAGGGGCTTGAAGGAAAGTTATAAAATGTCATCCAGACAAAAGAGACTCAGATATAGAATGTGAGATTTAAATATTTAAAATCTAGCATTATGACAAACAAATGTACCTCCATTTTAAACTGCAATGAAAGTGATTAAATATTTTGTTTTTTCTTTCAGTGCTCAGAATTATAGACAGGGCCTCACATATGTGAGCTATACCACATTTTCTGAGCATCTTTTTATACTATTTTGAGCCATAATGTAGTTTGCATATTTCATTTTCTCTCTTACTCTCTCTTCTACCACTCCTCTTTTGTATCTAGGTCATCCTTCATTTATGTTCATTTCATTATTTACTCCATAATTTTTTATATGAGAGAGATCTTGCAGTAAGAGTTAATTTTATAATCTCTTTTCTTTCCATTTCCCTATAAATGATTTAACTTAATTATTTATAAATGAATAAAACATGATTATATTATAATGCATTTTCTTTATCCCTATATCTGTTAACAAACACCTAGACTGATTTCAAAACTTAATTGTAAATATCAGTGTGATAAACATGGGTATATATTACCTATATAATAGGCTGGCTTTGATTCTCTTGAGTTTATTGCCTGGAGTGGTATAGGTAGATTATATCATAATTCTTGATTTTCCATTTATTGAAAATAGATTTTTTACAATAGATTCTGATTATGGTTTCTCCTTCCCCAACACTTCTATTTCTTCCTCACCTCCTCTCCCATATGGATCCACAGATTGTTTCTGTCTCTCGGTAGGAAACACACAGGTATATAAGGAATAATAATAAAATAAAATACATAATTCTATATTTAATTCAATGAGGAATATTCATACTGATTTCCATAATGGTTGGGCCAAGTTACTTTTCCATCAACAATAAATTAAGGATTCACTGCCTGACCCAAACTTGACAAAATTTATTGTTGATTTTTTTGTTTTTCTTTACAATTTGCATTCTATCTGTAATAAGATAGAATCTCAATGCAGGTATATGTTCATTTCCATGATGACGATGGGTATTGAACAGTTTTCACGTATTTAATAGCCATTTGTACTTCTTTTGAGGACTGTCTGCTAGCTCACTTTCTTGTTTATTGATTGGATTATTTATTCTGCTGGTGCTTGATTATTTGAGTTCTTTATATATTCTGGCATTAATAGTTCACTGAATGAAGAGCTGGCAAAGATGTTCTCCTATTCTATATGCCATGTCTTCCATCTGCTACTTCTGTTGCTTTTTAATTTAATGCATTCAAATTTGTCAGTTTTTGCTATTATGCAACTCCTCTAAAATATCCCTTTAAACGATAACTAGCCTTTTACAGCATTAAGGCAAAATATAAAGTCCAATAGTAGTTAAAAATCATGAAAGCAGATTCAATACAAAACTGTTAAATGAGGAGAAAAGGGACTTCAGTAGAGAACTGGGTTCAACTCTAAATACAACAAGAAAAGATGGGGGTGTATAGTCAATGAGGGAATCAATGAAAAGAAACAATTAAAGTATGGTAATTCTTTGCTAGATTGACCTAAAAGGAGTCTTGTAACAGTAACTCTTTCCACCAGCTGCCTAGTCCTGCTGCCACATTAGGGCCACCAAATAACACACAGAGATTAGTATTTTGTTACATTACTGTTGGCCAATGATTAGGACTTCTTATTTGCTAGCTCAGTCTTAATTAGCAACCAGAACTACTAATCTATATATTTTTATAAAAACTTATCTTACTGAGGACACCGGCATCCTCTCTTCCTTGGATCACATGGCAGCTGTCCTCTTTACTACATTCCCTAGAATCTCCTCACCTCCTAGCCCCACCTAGTTACCAACCAATAAGAAAAAACATATACACAGAAGGACTTCCCCCATCAGATTCTTGTGGAAAACGGTCTAAGGAAGTCAGGTATTGAGGGTGAAATTCTTTCTCAGGATCACTCAGAACAACCTTTCCTAAAATGTGCTAATACTGCCAACAGTCATTGAATGGTACTTCCTTGCATGTTAACTGAAGGATTCCTGATCAGTATTATGAAGAAGTATGGAAAATAAGGGAGTTTTTAAGAAAGCTTCCAAAAAGTACATGCTAGTTAATTTTATACTAATTAGAAATGAAAAAAAGTTTAAGTATTTTCTTTCTTTAGAAACTTTTTTGAAGATATTTCAGTGACTTTAAGTTTTATGCACAAGGTAGAGATGAATCTCATTTTTCAGAGGTTTAAATTTTTAGCCACGTATACTTTATACATTAGATATTGACTACCTCACTGTGTGTTGGTAATGAAATTCATACTTTCAGACATGAATTGATGAAAAACATTTCAATCTATTGAATGATAACTCAGCTTGTGAGGCAGTATTTTCCATCACATCATCTTTATCTGTTAATTTTAAAAGCAATTATTTCAATATTATTCGTCATTGTGGTATTGCAACTTCTATTTTAAACTGAAAAGAAAAAGCTTGAAATAAATGTTTGAATACTATTGAAAAGTGCTTTGGTTTCATAAACTTCATACAATTGAGGTAACAAAAGAAGTCTGCTGAAAATGGTGGTTTTTAAGCCCTAAATATTTGTTCAGAGACTCATGCCAGAAGACTGTCTGTAAAAAAAGTGATAAAGGAAATATATAGGTACATGAGAAGGGTGTATCCAAGGGGCAAAGTATAACTAATGCTATTATAATATTTTTAGTTGTCTGATGTTGGTTAAAAGTTATAGAAAGCCATTGTTTTGGCAGGGTTACTATCCTGAACCCTAGTAGAATACACTGAAAATGTAGTTTCATGTCAACTAACAGAAAATTCATTGTTTTGTAGTCTTACTACCTGGCATGCACATGATCCCTTTAACAACCAAGTTGTGGTCTTTTTTTCCCCTTACAAATAGGGTCTCAGAGTTGTTTTGATTTGCATTTCCCTGATGGCTAAGGATGTTGAGCAATTTCTTAAGTGTCTTTCAGCCATTTTAGATTCCTCTATTCAGAATTCTCTCTTTAGTTCTGTACCCCACTTTTTAATTGAATTATTTGCTGTTTTGGAGACTAGCTTCTTACGGTCATTGTGTATTTTGGAAATCAGCCCTCTGTCAGATGTGGGGTTGGTGAATATCTTTTCCCATTTTGTGGCCTGCCATTTTGTCTTATAGACTGTGTCTTTTGCCTTACAGAAGCTTCTCAGTTTCAGGAGGTCCCATTTATTAATTGTCAATCTCAGTGTCTGTGCTACTGGTGTTATGTTCAGAAAGCAGTTTCCTGTACCAATTCCTTTGCGGGTACCTCCCACTTTTTCTTCCAAGAGGTTCAGTGTGGCTGGATTTATTTTGAGGTCTTTGATCCATTTGAACTTATGTTTTGTGCATGGTGATAGATATGGATCTATCTGAAATCTTGTACATGTCTACATCCAGTTATGCCAGCACCATTTGTTGAAGATGCTTTCTTTTTTTCCATTGTATTGTTTTAGCTTCTTTGTCAAATATTAGGTATTTGTATGTATGTGGACAACTCTGAGATACAATCTTTCACCCATCAGAATGGATAAAATATAAAACACCAATCACAGTTTATGCTGGAGAGGATGTGGAGAAATAGGAACACTCCTCCATTGCTGGTGGGAGTGCAAATTTGTACAGCCACTTTAGAAATCAATATGGCAGTTTCTCTAAAAAATGGCAACTAGTCTAACTCAAGATCCAGCAATTCCACTCTTAGGCATATACCCAAAGGATGCACATTCATACAACAAGAACATCTGTTCAACTATGTTTATAGCAGCATTATTTGTAATAGCCAGAACCTGGAAGCAACCCAGATAACCCTCAACTGAAGAATGGATAGACAAAATGTGGTACATTTACACAATGGAGTACTACTCAGCGGGAAAAAAAAGCAATGGAATCTTGAAATTCGCAGGCAAATGGATGGAACTATAAGAAACCATCATAAGTGAGGTAACCCAGTCACAGAAAGACAAATATGGTATGTACTCACTCATATATAAATTTTAGACCTAGAGCAAAGGATAACCAGACTACAATCCACACCTCCAGATAAGCTAGGAAACAAAGAGGACCTTAAGAGAAACATATACGATCCCCTGGTGAAGGGGAAAGGGACAAGAACCCCTGAACAAATTGGGAGCATGGGGGAGGGGAGGGAGGTAGGAGAAAGAGGAGGGGAGAAGAGGAGGGAGGAGAACATGAGGGATCAGGAAGATTGAGTTTGGAGATGAATAGAGGAGAGCAAGAAAAGAGACACATCAATAGAGGGAGCCATTATAGGTTTAAAGAGAAATTCCACAGTAGGGAATTGTACAGATATCCACAAGGATGACCCCAACTAGGACTCTAAGCAATAGTGGAGAGGCTACTTAAATGCCCTTCCCCTATAATGAGAATGATGACTACCTTAAATGCCATCCTAGAGCCTTCCTTCATCCAGTAGCTGATGGAAGCAGAAGCAGAGATTCACAGCTAAGCACTGAGCCCAGATCCTGGAATTCAGTTGTAGAGAGGGAGTAGTGAGAAACAAAGGGGTCAATACCATGCTGGAAAAACCTGCAGAAACACCTGACCTAAGCAAGTGGGAGCTCACAGACCCCAATCTGACAGCTGAGGACCCAACACAGGACCAAACCAGGCCCCCTGAATGTGGGTGTCAGTTAGGAGGTCTAGGCAGTCTATGGGGCCTCTGGCAGTGAAACCAGGATGTATCCCTAGTGCAAAAATGGACTTTGGGAGCCCATCCCCCATGGAGAGATACTCTCTCAGCCTAGAAACATGGGTGAGGGCCTAGACTATGCCTCAAATCACTTGACAGATTTTGATGATCCCTGGGGAGTGTATGAGGCATGGTATGGGGGTGTCGGTGGAGGGAAATGGAAGGATGGGAGGGAGAGGGAACTGGAACTGATATGTTAAATATTATTGTTCCTAATTTAAATAAAATTAATTTTTAAAAGAAATATTTTTTTAGAAGAACTAACCCTGCCCCTCACTCATCAGGCATAGCACCTTGCCTGGGCAGCACACTAGAGCTGACTATATTGGGGAGGAGGAGCAGTTGAGCTGGGCCTATGGACATGAGAGTAGGATAGCAGTCCCCACCCTTCCATCATATGCCATAGGATGGCAAGGGTAAGGGAAATATGTCTTCCCCTCTACCTCTTGTCACCTGAAACAACCAACTTCGGGGGTATGAAAATGGAAGAGCAGGCCCTTGTGCCTTACCAAGTGCAGCAATCTGGAGAGCAGGTCCTGTGCCTCACCTAGGCAAAACAGTAGAGCTGGACCTCGTGGTGTGAGTGCAGGTGAGCTGGACCAGAGGGTATGAGATCAGGGGGGACTTCCCCTGCTCCTTGCTTCCTGCTATGTTGGGTGAACTAGCCAGGGCAATGCTGTAGAGCTTGCCTAGGTGGTTGCAATGAGGGAAAGCTGGCAGGCTGACCAATGTACCTACCACCCAGGCTCAGAGCCAGGGCTATCCCATT
Organism: Cricetulus griseus; assembly: GCF_003668045.3. NCBI lineage: Eukaryota > Metazoa > Chordata > Mammalia > Rodentia > Cricetidae > Cricetulus > Cricetulus griseus. Next base: position 77,232,913 of record NC_048604.1, read on the forward strand.
CTAACACCCTCCTCATCTATTAGCTGCTGGAGCATATGAAAGGGTCAGAACTGTGGATCCAAGGCTATAGGATCTCCATGACACAGGACAACAACAGGATATCCAAGAAGAGTCCCAGTGAGAGCTCAGTATCCAGGGTGTAGGCCAGAGGCCTCTGACCAGACCAGTGACTCATTGCAAGAACACTTACACGTAAAGATGTATGATCTAAAGGGTATACTGTGTGACTCCCTGGGCCACACTATAGCTTCCATGCCAAGATTTTTTATTTGTTTGTTTTGTTGTTTTGGTTTTACTTTTAAATTTTATTTAGGAGGAAGGTTGCAGGGCAGAAGGTGGAAGCAAGGGGACAGGGAGATGATTGGGATCTAGATACATGATGTGAAATCCATAAAAAATCAACAAGAAAAAATCATTTAAGAAAAAAGAAGTAGGGTCTTGGTTTTCAGGCCAGACTGACCTCACACTTTTTATCTTTTTATCTCAGGCTTCTGAGTAGTGGGATTACAGGTGTGTGTTACCAAGCCTTGAACAAAACTATTATCTAATTTTCCCACTAATGAAGAGATAGTAAAAGCAAAGATAACATTCAATTTTTTTAAAGGGTTAGCTATAACTAACATGGTAGTGATGTTCTTTATGCCTTAATCATTACACAAAAAGGCAACCTGTTTTGGGCATCATAGGTTAGGGTAGTATAATCCTGTGATCCCAGTACTGACAAGGCTGAAACAGGAGGATGGTGAATTTGAAGCTAGCCTGGGCTATAATGATTTTGTCTCAGAAAACACAACGAACAAAAAAAGTAATAGTAAATAACTTGATGCTAACCAATACTTCTTTTTTTCCATCTGTTCTGTCTTTGGTTATCCCCTTATGGGGAAAGTTACTTTGAAATAACCAATTCAAGTTTTTTTTCTTTCTTTCTGATTTCTATAGCATCTCTGTCTGTAAATCTTACCTCCTCCATCTCATTCAAAGAAAACCTTATTCTGTTTTTAATGAAGTATTTACCCACTCTAAAATGTCAATTAAAGCCAGTTACTATCTTTTTTTATGATAGGGTTTCTCTGTGCCTTTGGAGGCTGTCCTGGAACTAACAGTAGTGATCTTGTCCTTTGATCCATACAAAACATTCCTTTAAAACAGGCTGCTAAATTCAACTGACATGCTTCTATTGCTATTCACTTGGTTTATTTGCATCAAATACTTCTTCAATACTTCTCTTCTTTAGCTTTTATTCTTCAACTGAGTTTTTCATTTCAGGTTTTATATACTAGAGCTATTTTATGCCCAAATATACCCCTCTCTTCATACCACTCTATGCTCCCACCCCCTCTACTTCTCACCCGCTCCCCTTCTACCCCCACTGCAATCCCAATTTTCTCAGGAGATCTTCTCCATTCCTCCTTTCCAGGGGATCCATGTATGTCTCTCTTAGGGTTCTGCTTGTTACCTACCTTCTCAGGGGTTGTAGACTGTAGCCTGGTTATCTTTTGTTTTATGTCTAATATCCACTTATGAATGAGTACATACCATGATTGTCTTTCTGGGCCTGGGTTACCTCACTCAGGATGTTTTTTCCTAGTTCCATCCATTTGCCTGCAAACTTCAAGATGTCATTGATTTTTAATGTTGAGTAGTACTGTATTGTATAAATATACCATATTTTCTTTATCCATTCTACAGTGAGGGGCATCTAGGTTGTTTCTAGAATCTATCTATTACAAATAATGCTGCTATGAACATAGCTGAGCAAATGTCCATGTGGTATGATTGTGCATGCTTTGGGTGTTTTCCCAAGAGTGATATGGCTGGGTCTTGAGGTCGACTAATCCTCAATTTTCTGAAGAGAGGGAGGAGAAATATCATGAGCAAAGGTGTCAAGACCAGTTTGTGGATACTCCGAGAAACAGCTGACCTGAGCTAGTAGGAGCTCACTGACTCTGGACTGATAGCATGGGAACCTGTATAGGACCAAACTAGGCCCTTTGAATATGGGTGACAGTAGTGTGGCTTGGGTAGTCTGTGGGGCCACTATCATTGGGACCAGGATCCCTTGTGCTTGAACTGGCTTTTTGGAGTCCTTTCTCTTTGGAGGGTTACCTTGCTCAGCCGAGGAGATATGGGGGGTTTGGCCCTGCCTCAAAGTAAGGTGCCAGACTTTGTTGATGTCCCATGGGAAGCCTTACTCATTCTGAGGAGTGGATGGGGGATTATGTGGGAAGAAGGAGGGGGAGCAGGAGGATAGGAAGGAGTGGGAACTGGTATTGGTGTGTAAAATGAGAAAAGATAATTTTTAAAATAAAAATGAGAAAAGTAATACGGGTATACTACATGAATAATGATCAGTGTACTGGCTGATTTTGTGGTGAACTTGATACAAGCTAGAGAGGAAGGAGCATCAGTTGAGAAAATGCCTCAATTGGATCCAGCTGTAAGGCATTTTCTCAATCAGTAATCAATGATGGAGGGCCCAGCCCGTGGTGGGTGATGCTATCCCTGGGCTGGTGATCTGGTGTTCTATAAGAAAGCAGACTGAACAAGCCATGAGGAGCAACCCAGTAACCTCACTCCTCCATGACCTCTGCATCAGCTCCTGTGTCCAGGTTCCTTCCCTATTGGAGTTCCTGTCCTGACTTCCTTCAATGATGAACAGTGATCCGGTAGTATAAGCCAAACAAATCCTTTCCTCCCCAACTTGCTTTTTGTTCATGGTGTTTTGTCATTGTAATAGAAACCAAAACTAAGATAATCAGGCTTGTAATTTTTCTACTGGAAACCAAGGAATAGGAATTAGAGATATGAGGATAGAGATAGTTTATAGAAGCTTTCATAAGAACTTGAGTAGAGCAGAAAAACATCATTGGGTGTGTATGAAGTGCCTTGCCATTGTGAGTTTTATTGGAGTCATGGTTTACCCATTGTGTAAAATTCTTTAGAAGAACCCAGCTGATGAGATGGCAAGTATGGAGAATAACTGTTTTTCTGTAATGAAAAGATAGCTGGACAAATTCCAAGGTGTTTAAGGTGGCAGACAATTAAAATAGATGGGCTATCAATGGAGATCAATGACTTTACGTTCCCAATGAGGCCAAAGTAAAACAAATAAAGTTTATTTCATTTCCCATTAATGTTTGGAAATGTTTCCCATTGGTGGTCTAAATGTTTAAAGGTTCTTTTTTGAGGACCCCTTAGCAGCATAGTACAATTCAGTTTCTATCTCTGGAGAATGTTATAGGAAGTAATCATTTACTTATATAATGCTTGATCCAATTTTTGATGTGAAATTGGATCAATTTTGAAAAAGAAGTCTTCATAGAATTGTATGTTTTGTATGTCTATTCTTGTAATAGAAAGCCAAAAGTGAAGCAGCCCAGGATTTGAGGAGGCACTTTACTTTTTTCTTCTTTCTTCACTTTTTCCCTCTCCCCTCATCCTTCTACTTCTGCTACAAAAGGGGCTTGTCATACTTTGCTTCAGTTGTCTATTTGACATATCTGGGAAGAAGAAATCTCAATTAAGGAATTACATCATTTGTATAATCCTGTGAAGTTAGATCTTATTTCAATAATTGGATATGCATATGATGAAGACGTAGCTATGGAATATTATACAGTCTAGTGTCTTTAACATTCCATTATTTAACTATGTCTTCAAATTTCCTGTGGTATATGTGGTGTGTCTGAGCATATCAAAAGCACATAAGATATGTTTTTTACCTTTTTTACCTTTTTGAGATATAGTATATACTGATAGTGTAACAATACAAACAGTTATATTTCTTTTTTATTCATGGATATTATTTTTTATTATTTACAATTACACTGTAGTGTGGAGAATATAGAAAAAATTTTGCCTTTACGATTTTATATGTGTTTACTCTGTGTGTGTTTTGTATTGTATAAGTTGTTTGAGGAGAGGTAATGTGACTTCAAATAACTATCTGAATCATTTAATCAAGACATTGTTGTCATCATATACCTTATTGAGAAACTTTTTAAGAAACGCAAAAAGCTTCTCTATATTTTTCAAAGACCTTAATCTTTTGGTCCCATCTTGCCTTTCCACTGACATCTCCAGGCACTAGCCAAAAATATTTTCTTTGTTTTCTGATTGGGGTCTCATTATATAGCCTAGGTTGGCCTTTAATTTTTGATCTTCTTGCTTCAGCCTTCAGAGTGCTGGGATCACAGGTGTGAACCACTATGCCCAGCCCACAGATAACCAGTGAGCACATATACAAACCAAGTGGGACATAAATTTTTGTTGGCAGGTTATATGTAGAGCGGCATACTAGCCTATCTGTGGTAATTTAATACTCATTTTGTAATTTTAGAAGATACATACACACATATGAGAAGAGAGGGAAAACCACTTGTGACAATGTACTGTTAGTATACAACTAATTAATTCCCCCCTCTCCCTCCCTTAAAATGAAGTCTCTCTGCACTTAAAGCTAACAGTTTGGCTAGGCTGGATAGCCAGTGAGCTTCTGGATCCACCTGTCTCTGTCCCTGGACAATGGAGTTACATGTGCTTGGGGACATGCCTGGATTTACATGGGTGCTGTGGATTTGAACTCAGGTTCTCTTGTTTTCACAGAAAACACTCTTACCCACTAAGTTATTCCTATAGCCCTTGACTTTTTAATACTGAAAATTACTCTGATTTTCATTAGTTGATAATAAAAACATAGGTAGGCCTTTATGAAGTGTATTTTCTTCCTATACATTAGTAACTTGCTAATATTTCATGCTTCCAAAAATATTTCTATGTAGTATTGACTGCATGCTAAAGAAACAATAGATGGTATACAGCGCCACAAGATTCTCCACTTTTCTTCTTCTTCTATGCCTTCTTTTACTCCTATTCTTTGCTCCTAAAGAGTAGCCCTAAAAAACTGCCATTTCTTCCTTAGGAAGAGATAAGTACATTTGTTTTTCTGCTAACTAAAATTTTATCATTCTTATGTCAATGTATGTCCTTAATTAGTTCCATTCTCCTTAGAAAAATATTCACCTACTAAAATATTTCACAATAAACCAAAAGGTTAAAACCATTACTTATACAGTAATATTCTTGTATGCATATACCATGCATTAACATAAGTAATGATAAACTTTGTAATGCTTTGAAATAATCATTCGGGAATATTAACTTAGCTCAGTTAAACGGTAAACTTTAGAATGTCAGTAGCAATTTACTTCAAGACACATATGTAGGAAGCAAATAGTTCACAAACACCATTCCATAGAATAAACAATTACTGTGGAAGAAGACAAGAAAATTTTAGTGTTTATTGCACCAATATTTTCTCCTATTTGGTTTTTCTAGCACTCCCCCCAAACCTATCTCTAGTTGCATGATGATGAATAATCTTATGTACTCAGCACTCTTAAGACTAATGTCAGTTGTAAAAACTGCAAACCACAGATTATGCAAATTCTCCTTAGTATCTCAAACATTAAAAGAGTGAGGAGTGCTTCCTTTCTTTAGAAATTCATTTTCTGCTGTCAGAGCCAAGGCTCAAATGACCTTGCAGCTCACAATTAGGACTGCAAAAGAACTGGCTTTGACAGCCAGTGCCATAAAAGAAAAGACAGCAATTCCAAAATTTTAAAAATGGGCTGTTAAAGCCAGGCCAGTGACGAGGATATGGTTCTTGCTTACAAGCTAAACTCATTATAGAACTGCACCTTTCAGGTCTTAAAATATAGGGAAAAACCCAAAGAAAGTTAATTGCCAAACAAAAATGGGCCTCTCATGCAAATGACTTTGGTAATTAAGGGGAGGGCACTAAATGTGCAATATTCTTTCAAAGTAGAACTGTTTCTAAGAGCAGGGGTAGGTTAACACTGTTCAAAGAGGCATCAGCTTTTCTTAAGAGAATGCTGTCAATGTTGATAAGTAATTTTTAAAACTAAATCTCTTTGCTGAGCTCATGTTGTTTAGAAAACCATGAAGAATGAAATCTTAAATGACTTTTTCTTGAAAATAAAAATTCTATCAATTGCAAGCCAAGGCAGAATTCTACAAGCTGCACAACCTGGTAAGATGCTAGGGTGAGTTCATTTATGTGAGAAGAGAGGAAAATACTAGGCAGATTGGGATTCTGAGCCCCTCATCTGAATAACAATTTTACACTCTGAAAATGCACTGATTGCATTCTTTCAGTCCTTTATATGGAATGGCTTAGTGGGGGATCAAAGGCTATTTTGAAAGTTTCCCTTTTGTTTGTTTCCTGGGGTCCATTTGTTGTTAAAGATGTCCTGGCCAAAATTAGCTTTAGTCATCATTCTTCACTTTATTTTATGTGGTACTCTCTGGGCATTGTTTAACCACCCAAGAAAGCCTATTGTCTACTGATGTTTAGAAAGTACTGTAAAAAACTGAGAGTATGTGAAGAATTGTGGAAATGTGATCGTGTGAGGAAATGTGAGAAATTATCTCTCTTCAGTGTGATAAGTATTCTAAACCCCAATCAGTGCCATAATTATTCAGTTTCTTTATAGGCCTCAATATGCAGCCTAAGAGTCTCTATGAACTACATTTTTCATCTTAGTTTTGTAATTTTGGGGGACAGGGTGTTGTTGCTATGTTTCCTGGCTGGCTCAGGAGTTGTAGTCCCCTTTCAGCCTCCTGAGCTCTGGGATTACAGATGCACAACACCATGCTTGGTTATCATTTTGGTTCTTTTGTTGTGGAGATGCTTTTCTGTTTTTTTGAGACAGGATATTACTAGGTAGAAACTGTGCAACCTAGGCTGACCTCAAATTCATTCTCCCTTTGCTTTGGCCTCCAAAGAACAAAAACTACATGTGTGTGCTAGCAGGCTTAGTAATTGGGATTTTAATTTTCATCTCCCCAGTGCATAATGATGTACATATTTTCCACATGCTCATTGGCTATTGCATGTCTTCTTTCACAAAGTTGTACCAGTCTTTCTTTCACATGGTTGTGCACAGTGAAAGGTATAACAGCAGCATGACATTTTTATTATCCCCAGCAAGGTCAACAAACATTTTCTGTAAAGGGCCTGATTGTAAATATTTCCAGCTTTGTGGTCCATACTGTCTCTGTCTCAATCACTCAACTCTGTCATTGTGTCATTGTGGTCTGATAACAGCCATAAACAGTGTACTCCTGTGTTCTGCTAAAACATTATTTACAGAGAACATGTCGGGTGGCAGATGTAGGTCACCCCTGATTTAGAGAACCATTTGTGAGCAATGGTGTCTCTGCTTGTAACATTACCTTCTAAAGTTAGCTGCATACCTGAGAGGAAATCCTACTTTGAAATTAATTCTTTTAAACCAGTGGCCATTGGCAATAGAGAGAGCTAAGAAAGAGACACCGGGAATATTTTAACTATTAGATTTTGCAAAGTGCAGTACTTCTGAGAAGTCCTAAAACTTAGCAGGAACACCTGGAAGTTGTCCTTCTGTGTCAGTCTGTGGGAGGACTCCAGAGACAAGGGATAGTTTTACCTTCTGTAATTCTCTTCTCCCTTTGTCCTACAGTGAAAAGAGAGTTCTGTTCTAGTCGTCAGCTCATGTATATTACAATTCTGTGACTCAATCAAAACATTTATTACAAACTGCTTATGGTGAGTTTGGACCAGAAATACTCACCTTAAAAAAGAATCCAGTCAATTCTCAATCTGGATTGAATAGGACATACATTCTCTTGAAAGGAAGATCTATATTATTTCCTTCATCCTTCAGGGCATATACTATATTTTTCCTAGTTATCTCCAAACAGTTTTTTTTTTTGTCTTACCCATTTATTAGGTTCACATTTTTAAAAAATAAATACCAAGTGAAGGTAGAGTGATCAATAATGTAACAGTGAAAGGGGAGATAAGGTGAGAAATTCAGACTTCCAAGGAAGTGGCAGACAGAGGTGGTTAGAAGTAGGGAAGAAGGGCTCCAATTCCTCTGAGAGTTCCTGCAGGACAGGTTTGGAAATAAACTCTTGGGTTTATATGGCAGATTCTTGTAGACTAAGCTCCTCAGTCTGGGTTGCCACTTCCTTGAAGGTCCTTCTATTGACTAAGAGAGCTTGGCTGATCTGCCTGCTCTAGATCATGGATCCTCTCATCCAGGGAGGTGGAACAGAAGTGGCCTCAGTGCAGGACAAAACCTATCTAACTTCATCCAGATGACCAGGTTTCCCATGGGTGATATTTAGTATTGCCCAGTGCCCTTGGGAGGCCCAGTTGACCACAAACTTGGGCCACTCAAGCTCACAAAACATTTGCAGTTCTTGGTGATATTATAGCCAAGATCTTCCATAACTATAAGGGGTAAGTTTGTTCAAGTTTTTGAGAAGACAGGTCAGAGGGCTGCCCAGCTTTTACATGTTGCCCATCTAATTTAGGCACACCAAGTGGTAACACATGAAGACAGACCAGATTCCAAACAAGACACAAAGCAAAGAGAAGATAGTAACAAGTGGTATCACACAGAAGATTCACCAGTCTGATCAACAGAATTTAACAGTTAGGAGACTCTTTTAGTTGTCTTCTTGCACAACCTTAGACTACTTAATGTCTTCACACTGGGCATTTCCAAAATCTAGGTCTGGCCCCCAATATCCTGGAGTGTCCTTGGCTTTGTTGTGCAGCCTAGGCATTGGAACTCTGCTGTGCCAAAGTACTGAGCCTCTCTGAGTCTCTAAACCCAATCCCCAATGTCACCAGGTCATCAGTGCTCCAAGGCATGTCAGAAAACAACTGGTGACTCTGGCTAAACTTCCAATTAACCAGAAATAACCAGTGAGCTGTGGAACATCTCTTTTCCTTGAAGGAAGGATTGGTAGGCCTCATCAGACGGATCACATCCCTAGACTAGGATCCTGCAGAACCAATGATTTCCCAGAGTGAAGCTTCCTTGGGAAAAGGAAAAAGATGTTTGCTGTTTTCTTTTCGAGTATAGCCATTCACCTCAGGAATTCTCAGAGTGGAAAGCACTTCCTGGTCACCTTGCATCAGCTGGGTTAGCTATTCCAAAGTGAGCACACCTTTGGCTGGCTCACCAGCTTCTTGAGGATCCTAGAGTGAAGAGCGCTGCCCCAGCTTCAGCAGAATTTGGGTGGACAGTCTATCTTGCTAGGGCCTCTATATGTTAATCCTGAGATTCCCAAGAAAGAAAGGACCTAGTTCACAATTGTCCAAATTAAAACAAGCTGTATTTTGGTGCACATGGAACTGGCTAGCTAGTTGCCTCCCTCTAAGTTGGGGTTTGAGAGAGCCCACAGGCCTGTTGAAGTAACTCTTCAAGGAAAGATAGGTTTTCATAGGGGTGAGAGGATGATGGTTATTCATTGTTAAAAGGATACAACAAAAGGGGGAGGAACAAAGGCAAATATATTCATCAAGTGAATGGGGATAAATACAAGAAAAGGGGAGGAACTAAGGCAAGGATATACATCAACTGAATGGGGGTTACAAGCAGTTTACATCAGACCAGAAACTCTTGGTTACAAATAAAAGCTGTAAATGGCAGGGACTTAACACTTCTTTTTCTTTTTTTCTGGTTTTTCAAGACAGGGTTTCTCTGCGTAGCTTGTCCTAGAACTCCATCTCTAGACCAGGTTGATCTCGAACTCACAGAGATCTGCCTACCTCTGCCTCTCAAGTGCCAGGATTAAAGACAGGCACCAATGTTTTAGCTGTAAACAGAATTCTTGACATGAAAGGTATATTTTTGGTTGTGGTCTTCCATCAACATGTGAGATATTTGTTCCTGTTTTAGTTTAACAATAGCCCTATACATAGATTCTATGATAAGCTTAGATTAATCTGAATAAAGTGAAAACTGAATTTTATCAACTCAGACAATCTCTCTGTCCAGAAAAAAAATTGCCTGGCCATATGTCTGCCTATTGGCCAGGCTTTCTCTTTTGCCTGCCATATTTACTATTTTCTTTTGTAAGGTTAAAAGAATACTTTTATTTCATTGCAGAAAATGCTTTCTGACTCTGCTCTATCATTCTGTTTGAAGCTTACAAAGTTTTGAAAAATCAAAACTAAAGCCCGAGGTTATAGCTCAGGTGGTTGAATGCCGGCCTAGCATGAAGTCCTGCGTTTGGACCCTGTCATTGCATAAAGTAGGTGTGATAGAATTGGCCTTTAATACCAGCATTCAGAAGGTAAAGGCAAGTTCAAGATCATTCTCTGCTACATATTTTGAGGCCAGCCTGGGCTGCATGAAACCTTGCCTCAATGGGAAAAATATATGATATTTTTGGACTTCTCTATTTTAAATTGTCAGATCCTTACTATGTAACTATCAGATTCTATGTGATAGAGGGAGATAATACAACATTAAGTCATTACTTTCTCAGATAGAATCTAAGAAGACATGAAATACAGTAAGATTATTTAGCTAGCAGTTTTAAACTATACATCGATTAGTTGCTTTAAACTTGTATTTTCTTTACTTACATGATCTTTAACTTTGATTGGTTTAAGAACTGCCTGGAGTTCTGGGTCTATCTGTGAAGGTGTTTCTGGAATATCACCTGAGAGGGGAAGACACATCCATAATGTGGGCAGCAGCATCTCATGAGCTAGGGACAAATTGAATAAGAAGGGATAAAGGAGAAAACCAACTCTGAGCATGGGCATTCCCTTTTTTTCTGCTTTCTGATTGGCCACATGGTAAACAGCTCTCTTCTGACACATACTCTGGCTGCCATGATGATCTGCCAAGCCAATAGCACCAAACAACCATAAATGGAAGCCTCTGAAACTGTGAGAAGCCTTCATCCCTTTAAGTTGTTTCTGATAGGTATTTTGGTGACAATACCATAAAATAACTAGTACAGTTTATATGTGTTCATTTGAAAGATTTGAACTCCATACATGTTTTTCTATCCTGATAAATGCACCAGGAAAAGTTATAAATCATATTCCAGTTCAAGGTGAAATCATGATTTATAGAGCTTTATACACCAAGTGCTTGGTGCACAGCATAATCTCAATACATATTTCTTGAGTTAAATATAATTGGTAGAAATGCCAATTAAAGAATTTGTTTTCAATAGAATTTTCAGTTTAAAACTATTTTACATTTAACTAATTACATAAAATCATTATGGGAAGCATTATGTATAAAATATTTTGAATGTTTGGGGGACTTAGCAGATAAAGCACTAAGTGTAGACACAGTATGCATAGATAGTGGTAAATATGTAGATATGTTATACTGTGGCCTGAAAAAAATTATCCAGTTGGAGCAGAAGAATGTGAAACAAAGTGAAAAATTTCCAGCCAAATGAGGTATCTCATGCCCTTAATTCTAGCTTTCGGAAGGCTGAGGCAGGAGGATTATTGAATTTGAGACCAACCTGAGCTACATAGTGAGTTCCAGGATAATATAGGATACAGGGCAAGAACTGTGTCTTAAACCAAACCAGATAAACAAACAAATACAGGAAGAGAGAAACATCTTCATTTATTACGACTGTTGACGTAATGTGAAAGATAGGTGGCATTTATTATAAGATAAAGTGATGGTACTCTCACGGGTAAAAGTGGCCAATGGCTAAAGTGACCATTTCCTGGAGACAGAAATACTGCCATGTGGGGAGAGTGTGCCAAGGCCCTAGAGACCATTGTGTTAACCTACATCTTAGGCTGGCTTTATACTGTTTCTTGAAATTTCTGAAACAACATCTTGAGGGGATTTTCCCTGCCTAGATGATCATCAAGGTTGTTTGTGTGGATTAACTTCTGAGGGAGAAGAAAATGGTATGCCTTGTTCTTTACAAGAAAGCCTCTTGCTAGACAGAGTGTAATATTATTTTTCTGGCAGTACAATTTCATGTCTCTATTTAAGTCCAGAATCCAATTAAGTATTCATTCTGTTGACTAGTTATCAAGTCTTACCTATTTCATTTCTGCTTTCACAAGCCACTGAGTGTGAGGGAGGAAGGTCCATTCTCAATGACATCCAAACCTGCTAGCATGTGACTATCCACCTAACTATACTGTTCTACAAGGATTAGCATCAGTTGCTAATATTAAGTGTCAGACCCAAAAGTAAAATAAATACCTCTGCCCACAAAACTACTATGAATAGGCTAAAAGAACATCTCTGTGAACATCCCAAGTAAGACTTCTTTAAGCACACATTACCTAAGGTTCAGAAGTTGGGATTTTCTTTTATTTTTTGTCACATTGATTCTGAATACAACAGTGTGCACAAGTATGCCTCCACCTATTGCTTGTATAGTTTAAGTTAACAAATAAATAAGAGAACACACAGAGTTTAAAGGTGTGCATATTTATTCTTTAAGGAGACTAATAGAAGCATTTCTTGTTTACTCCCATCTCTTGCACTCCCCAACTCTCCATTGCCTGAGTTCACCAATGCTGTGAGCACAAAGGGCAAGCCAATAGGCATTGTCCTTCTAACTCATTATTTGTCTCCATTCTCCTTATTCATCCATATCGTCATGAGTCAGAATAAAGCATTTTACTTCTCTCCATTTATTTGCTCATTCACTCATTTTATATTGGCATGTCAATGCAAGATATTTTTGTTGGGGTGTTGAACATACAATGCTTTTTTTCATTACATTTTTTCTCCTCTAATTCTTCATGGATAGTCAATGTTATAATGCAGATACATAAACACTGGTAAAGAAATGCACATAATAATCTTAACAATTCCACGTGCATTATATTTCCATGCTTTTGAGGTTGAATGTACTTGAAATTGTCATTTTGTTTTGATGACCTTTTATGGTGACATTCTTATACCTGAGAAACATTGCTAGCATTATGTCTTTATTTATTCAACTTTATTGAAATGAATAAAAATAATCACTTCTAATATGTTGCCCTTTTTCCAATGAGTATACATGGCAGGAGTGGAAAGGGTATGGAAAATAATCTAATTTGCACTCTGATAAATATGCACAAAACTAAATTTTATTAGGATGGTTCCTTGAATAAGGGTAGTTTCAGTATTAAACTATTATATCTAACCTCCCAATCAACTGCATTAGCATATGCATATGCTCTCAAAATCATTATGAGAAGTATGATCAAAAATGCTTCAAAATGGCAGTGTGTTTGACCTTAGTAAATATTTGAGATATTTGGATTATAAAAGAGTGTTTTGGGGAACCACAGACAGTGTTTATTCCTATATTAATAATGCAGATATTAATAAAGTATGACTGGGTATATTGTAATATCTGAAAATACATTAAAGACACTTTCAGGGTGAAAAATAAACATTTTTCTTTAATAGTTTATTAGTTTTAGGACCTTGCATGTGTCGTGTATCTGAAGGAATGGAATTATTCACAAAATTTATTGAAAACACTGCACTCAGTATTTAGGGAGCATAAATTTGACTCATGTTCAAAAACCTTATGCAGTTGGGAGGTATAATTGTCAAAATCCTGAATTCAAGATGAACTAAATCTGAAATAATCTGGAAAACAGAACTGGGTAGTAAATAGATGCCAAGGGGCTGGAGAGCATGAATTCTACTCTGGCATCTAAGAAAGCTGAAAGATGGATTTCTGTGTAAAATTGGAGAACGTGGCTAGAAACCCAGTCTTGGTATATTATTTCTCTAAGGACCTTTGGCAAGCTTTGAAGTACTTGTCCCTACAACTTCATTGTGCTTCTGCATCACTGAGGATGTGGAAAAAGCATTCTGCTATACAGTATTCTTGTATTGATGCTACATAAAAGATACTGGTTTTTATCATCAGTCCTGTGCAAGAAATATTTTTTTATTTTACAGGAGAATATATTTCAGGGCTAGAAAAGAACAGTTTCCAAACATTGACAAAATATGAAATCTTACCATTTCTTCTTGGAAATAAATCTTTGCAAAATTCCTTAAATAAATGTAGACTCTTTACCACTAAGTGTGGGATGGAGACTGAAGGGATGCATTACTAGGCAGTTGCCAAATGATGCTGTCACAAATTTGAGCAGCAAAGGTCTAAACATATAACAAAGAGTTAGACAATGGTTAAAAGCATAGTTTCTATAGTTATATAATTTTCTAACCACTCACAGAAGAGATCTATAGAAATTGAAAGCCAGCTAGTGTTTATGTTCCTAAGCCACAGGTGCATTTCTTGGCTATGATGTTTTATTTAAGTGTTTCATGTTATTCTCCACACACTCCATGAGAGGAACTGTTATTATCTACACTTTACAGATGAGGAAGTGAACTTAAGAGATGTTAAGTAATATATCTACAATACATACAACTACTGAGAGTTCAAATTAAGATTTCAGAACTACATAAGCTATGCTTTCAACAATATTATAACTGCAAGCTGTAGGCTAGAACTAGTTAAATCATGTTTAGTTAAGTCAGACCCCAAGCTCTCTCCTTTTTGGAGTCAAATGGCCTTAGTTCAGATCTCTGCTCTAACACAATAAACTCAACTCTGGATAAGTCGTTTTCTCTCTTTGGACCTCAGTTGCTATCATTCCTGACAGACTCCATCATGAGAATGGGAGGGGTGGGTCAGAAACTAAAGATATATTGACTGCCATCTAAGCCTTCAGCTTCTAACTTCTATACCCCACCAGCTGTGCTGATAATGACTTTGGGAGACAATATTTTACAGTATTACTTAGAAAAATACATATTTCAATGTCTATTTATAAAACATAATAATTCTATGATGGGGGAAGTCCTTCTGTGTATATGTTTGTATTATTGGCTGATTAAATAAAGCCTGGGTTCGATTCCCCAGTCAACTGCTTGGAAAGCAGCTATGCCTGGCACTTCCAGCCCTTTGCTCAGCTGCACCAGAGAGAGATCCAGGCGATAAGGGGCAGTCTGGTGTACCTGCAGTTGGGCTTGGAGAAGTCACCCTATTGCCACCTTTTAGACAACAGCCACTGGGGGGAGATCTGTGAGACCTTTACTTGGGATGCATGTTCCCTCCTGGGGTTTTCAGTGGAGTCCCCCCTCAGTGTCAACTTCGCTTCTGGCTGTGTGGCGCTGCCAGTGCTGATGAACATCAAAGCTATGATCAAACAGAGGCAGCGCATCTGCGTGTAGAGTCACCAGGATGAGCTGCCGATTGAGATCGAGCTGGGCATGAAATACTGGTATCATTCTGTGTTTGCATGCCCTATCCTGCAACAGCAGACCTCAGATTCTAACTCTCCCATCAAGCTCGTCTGTGGCCACATCATCTCCTGAGATGCACTCAACAAGCTCATTAATGGAGGAAAGTTGAAGTGTCCCTACTGTCCCATGGAGCAGAATCCAGCAGATGGGAAATGTATCATATTCTGATTGTAAGGAACTTTGCTGGAAGGTGTTACCCAACAAGGCTTGCCTTGGTGGCAGGACTGGCTTCAGTGGATTGTGATACCTCTCAGACCAAGGCAGTGAGCACAGCTCTCAGTGCTGGCAGTAATTCTATCTACCAGGTGTGTCTAACATTTCAACATGATGCAAGACATTGTCATCTACAAAGTTCATAATCAACAACCATGCAATTGAGTTACAAAAGATAGCACAGGTCTCAATATTTTAAAAAAGTTTACAGTTTTGTATTTGTTGGGCACATTCATAGCTATCCTCAACAGCATGTGGCCTGTGGGCTATGGACTGGACATGCCTGAACTTGACTTGAAAACTGAATATTGAAAGATAACTAGTATTCTAGGGATACTAGTTGTTGATCAGTTAATTGAGCATGTTTTATAAATGGAACCTATTAAAGTGCCTTTATTTTTTCTCTCTAATGGCTACCCAAATAGTTTGCAATTAAATCCTTCCTTCCTTTCTTCCTTTCCTTTTTGGATGTCTTTTATTGAGAATTTTCTGTATCTATGTTCACTCCATAAGAGATAGTGGAATAATTTTCTTTCTTCCTCTTTTATTTAAAATAGATTCTTTTTGTCACACAATATAACTGCATTATAGTTTCCTCTCCCTCTACTATTTGAGTTTCTCTCTTCCTCCCTTCCCCTTTGGTTCCACTTATTTTTGTCTTTCATTAGAAAGGAAAAGGCTTCTAAGATAAAATAATAATAATATAACAAGATAAAATATGATAAAACAAAACTATAATATAAAAGATGGACACAGCAACCAAACAGGAAGAAAAAGAGTCCCAAGAGCAGACACAAGAGTCAGAGACCTACTTGTTCTTATAGTCAGGAGTTCCATAAAAAATACTAAGCTGAAAGCTATAATCTATACACAGAGGACCTGGTGGAGACTTATACAGGCTCCGTGCTTGCTGCTTCAGTCTCTGTGAGTTCACATGAGCCTTGCTTAGTTGATTTAGAGGGTCTTATTCATTCTCCTGGTATCCTCTACCCCCTCTGGCTCTTACAATCTTTCTGGCTCATCTTCTGTGGGATTCAGTGAGGTTTTAGGGTAGGGATTTGATGGACACATCCCATTTAGATTCTCTCTCCACATAATGTTTGGCTGTGAATTTCTGCATCTATTCCCATCTGGAGCTGGAGGATGCCTCTATGATGATGACTGGATAAGGCACTGATCTATGACTAAAGCAGAAAATCCTTAGGAGTAATTTTATTGATGCTTTTATCCTAGGTCCCTGGTGTATCTAGTTTCTGATTCTGTTGGTCATCCAACAGTATTAGGTATGGGTTCCATCTCATGCAGTGGGCCTTAAGTTAAATCAGACATTGGTTGGCTACTTCCGCAAGTTCTGTGCCACCATTGTCCTGCCATATCTTGCAGACAGGACAGATTGTAGGTCAAAGGGTTTGTGGCTCGGTTGGTGCCCATGCTTTTATTTTGGTAGGCTTCAGAGTACCTTCCAACACCAAAGCTCTTGAATGTAGGTGTGAAGGTTTTAAGTGGGCAACACCTAGACCTTTCCATGCTGCTTTGTAGGCCTTTTATTTTTTTGCTTAAATAGCTGTATAACCATAATCTGTGTATTTCTTCTGGCCTGCAGAACACTAAGACTGGAGTTTTGGTGTTCAAAACAGTCCATTTGTGATATTTATATGATATCACTATTAAACTAATCAATTTTCTGTGCTTAAGAAATTGGTTTAAGTGTGTCTTTTTCCTCCCCAGGTGTTGTGCTAGTTGTTCCTACTGTGGCAGTGAAAAAGCACCTGTGGAAGTAACTGGTCCAGCAGACGTAAGCAACTGAGCCAACTTGTAAGTAGATACTACCATGATCTGGGAACAAGCATAAAAGCATAAGGAGAAATCATACTGAGGGATAGACAATTGGTCTGGATGGCCTCAATTAATGATCGAGTGCAGATCATGTAGAGGTGGATGTGGCTTGAGCGGAGTCTACCAGGAGGGAAGCTGAGGCCATCTGCTGGCCTGTACTTTGCTTCTAGTACATCTTCTGATTTATCTCTAAACTATTGGGTAACAGAGTACAACTAGGTTGTTTTTACTATGCAAGAATATTTTTAACAATCTACAAATTTGAGGTCATATCAATGAAAAGAATTTTAAAAATATTTAGTACAAATGAAATATATATTGAATAGCAATACTGATTCTCAAAATAACTACTTGGAATTAGACAACAAAACCGGGTGTATGTCAGGTCTTAGGCCTGGCTGTGGACCACTGATAAAGTTCCTTCAAAACTCAAGATTTTATGGTGTACTTAAGAAAAAAAAAAACAAGTTGTGTTACTGTAGCACAGCATGTTGTATGAGTCAAGTACTAGATGTTTCTAATTTTCTTATCAGGTAGCTTCTAATTTGACAAGTGTATGTGGCACAGTATCTGAGCGTTTCAACAAAGCACCTTTCCTATAAAAACAAATGAAACAAAACAAGACAAAATAAAAACTCAATAAGGGGCTACAAAGAAGCTGAAATTCTTATTGTGAAGTGATTAGTGGATCGAGATATCAAAAATTGCTCTTTAATGGATATCATTTTTTTACACAATTATGCTGGAAAAGAAGAGATTTCTTTTATGATGGTTGATTGTGTAGATTATACTCGGCTGTAAATGTTTAACTTGGAACATGCAAGTCCAGGGGGAACTGGGTTCATAGGCAGTATTTCAGAACCAGCAGGATTGTCTCAACTTGTCCCTTGATAGGAAAGGAAGTAAAATAAAATGCTATTGTTAATCCGGGCGTTGGTGGCACACGCCTTTAATCTCAGCGCTCAGGAGGCAGAGGAAGGCGGATCTCTATGAGTTCGAGGCCAGCCTGGTCTCCAGAGCGAGTGCCAAGACAGGCTGCAAAGCTACACAGAGAAACCCTGTCTCGAAAAACCAAAAAAAAAAAAAAATGCTATTGTTGTGAGTACAATGCTGTCATGTGATTTGTACATTTTTTGCAAAGATAACCCTGGATTTTACAAAAATTGAGCCTTTTAATATTTCTGTCTCTTTGGTACTGGAAGATCTCCCAATACAACAGGGTTCTTCTAGCAAGAGACATGGAGTTACACACCGACTTTTACCTTTTTGGGGCATAGTGAATAGTCTTGTGAGTAGCAATTTTATTGGTAGTCAGTAATGCTTCTGGAATCATCAGGATTCTGTAGTTTCTGGAAACTTAACTGGGTATATTCTTTGGGGATGGCTAAAGGAATGTAAGTGCTTGCAGATGTAAATTTCTATCTATAAGACCTGGACCTGTTGTATGGGAAAACCTGGTTCTTTCTAGACCTTGACAGATTCAACTGGAATTGAACCAGCTTGGAGCCAGAAACAAGTCTAGCAGCTGTTTGACTTCCTGTGTTTAGCCAGCTGTGAATCTTCCAATTTACCTGGCAGGGCATGTTGAATAAATAGGAAAATTTGTCCAAAATTTTTGTCTCTGAGTTAAAATTCCCAGAGAAATAGTTAGCTTTCCAGGAATCCTCTCCAAGTTGTAATAAACCACCTGCCTTCTGTAGGCATAACCCGCAGAAGTAGAATATGGGCCAGCATTACTATTCACATTTAACTTAATCACACCAGCCTTGTCTCAAAACTCCTTATATAGTGAAATTGTTCATTTCTTATCTACTTGTTAAGATGTTAGCAAAGAACTACTTATTTTTTGGAACATATCTATGATAAACTCATTTGAGATTGACTGGAAATAAAAATTCCCAAAGTTCATTCACAATGATTTTATTACAGCTGGGAATGGTAGTATAAACCTGTTATCCCAGAACTTTGGAGGCAGAGGCAG
Organism: Cricetulus griseus; assembly: GCF_003668045.3. Classification (NCBI taxonomy): domain Eukaryota; kingdom Metazoa; phylum Chordata; class Mammalia; order Rodentia; family Cricetidae; genus Cricetulus; species Cricetulus griseus. The sequence continues at coordinate 77,252,071 of NC_048604.1, forward strand.
TAGGAACAGGATTTCAAGACCAGCCTCAGCCACACAACCATTTATATGTCAGCTGAGGGTACATGAGGCCCTGTCTCAAAAAAAAACAAAAAAACAAATCATTTCATATAAAAATAATTAGAGTAGTTATGTGTTGAGTATTTAAACTGATGACTGGTATTAAGGGAATCCGGATTTTACGTATTACAACACAATTTTAATATCCTAACTGAAATTGAAGAAAATTAATCAGAGTGAAAGGGAACTCATATTTCCCTTATGCTTTTTCAGAATGTTTTGGCATCATCTTTAGCAGGACGGTCTGATTGGTAGGCACCCATGTTTTCTATTTCTACTACTTCTAAGTTTCCAGCTATTGATTTGAGAATGTCTCTGCTAACTTCTCATATTTCCTTTACCTGTGGATGTGACTGACCCAGGCTCAGCAAATTTGAATTGCCACAGTTCAGAATGGCACTGGCACATATTGTTCACAATGGTAGATCACAAAAGTGGTCACTCTCTCCCATCCCCACAAGACAGACAATAAAGTGTTTCCCCCTGCTATTCCATGTGGAGAACTCTGTGTAGAATTCCATAAATCTGAGCTCCAGTGTACTCCTTGGAAGCAACTCTGAGCCATCACATTTGTTCTCTCCAGCACTGATTGAGATTTGTCTTTGGATTTCATGGTGCAGTGAATATATTTTCATGTGCTGTATTTATGTGTATAAAACTTTGACTATATTTTTTCTGTTAGTGTTTTTCCTTTTCACTTTGAAGACCCCTATCTTTTCTGTGGTAGGAAATAAAAGTTTAGCAAGTTTTGGACAAGTAGTTACTTAAGATTTAAATGCATTTAGTCAAGCATTATTTACATCCCTTCTTCTCAATATAGCAATTAAATTTCATGTTCTACTTAACATTATAGTTTTCTTGTAAATTTTGTGGTGATTGGGGGTGACTTGGGAATGACAAGAGGTGGAGGTTAGTACTAGTTGTTGGCAATCATGGGACCTACATTGCTATATGTCCCAATTAGCTTCAGCTGTCAACTTGACACAATAGAGAGTTTCTGAAGACATCTACACTGGGGAATTTCCCAGATCAGATTGGCCTATGACCATGTTTGGGAGATATTGTCTTTTTTTCTTTGTTTGATAATCGATGTAGGAGGGCCAAGTCCACCGCACATGGCACCATCCCTGTTTATATGGTCCTGGAATGTATAAGAAAGCTACGTGAAATGAGCCAGAGGAGCCAGCCAGGAAGTAGCATTCTTTTGTGGTCTCCTATTCTTTTTCTACCTCCAGGTTCTTTAGGTGAGCTCCTGCCCTGGCTTTCTTCATTAATGGATTGTTACCTGGAAGTGAAAGCTGAACTAAATCCTTTCCTTAGCAAGATGCTTTTGGTCATAGTGTTTATCACAGACAGTAAACTAAAACAGTATCTACCAAGGTAGATTGTACTATATTTTTTCCTAGGAACCAGAAAAGGTGTCTTTGATCCCATCATCCCTGTGGGTCTCATTAGTGCTGCCTTAATAAATGCCTGGCTTTTCCCCAGACGTGGAGTGGTGGAAGGGAGCAGCTGCAACACTAGTTTCAGGACTGTTGTATTTATGAAATAATGGCTTAGGAAGTAAGGGAAGCTCTCTTGATCACCTTCCTTCTCTCCTTAGTTAGCAAAACTTTGACTGTCAATTTTCTTATCCTCTGCATAGATTAAGTGACTACTTCTGTGATGAAAAATCACTTTCAGGGTAATTGTGGTCTCAAACCATGATGGCACATTTTCAGGAGGAAGTACAAGATAAATACACATCACGTAATGCTGAAAAAATCATTCCTACATAGGTTACACAAGTAGACTTAACTGCTATGGGGAAAGTTTTGTTTACCATAAATAAAAGAAAATACAATGGGATACATGTGATGATATAGAGGATTTCATGTGGGTCTGGAATTAAAGGGAAATATTAAATGTATATAGGCAGTAGGGGCATGGCTTAGCACTGCACAGGGATGAAAAGCTGTTAATGTGCAGATTTAGATAGTTTGCATTACTTGTAGGTATGATACAAAGAGACATATGTGTGGTGAGTATTATACCTATGAAACATATACTGCTTTAACACACACACACACACACACACACACACACACACACACACACACACACACACACACACACAGTTGCTCTTTGCTATTGTAAATTGATAGTTTGTCCATTATATTTTGTAGCTGCTTCCTGTTAGTCTACATGGGAAGTAGTACTTTTTATGTGTGTATAATAAAATTATAGCTTAGTCAACTTCCTTTTTCTTTTTGTAAAATTTAATGTGTACACATGTTCACAAATGCATGTGTACATCACTTCAAGCATGTAGAGGTTACAGAATAACTTTCTTTAAAAAATATTTATTTAGCTGAACATGGTGGCACATGCTTTTAATGCTAGCACTTGGGAGCCATATCCAGATGGATCTCTGTGAGTTCAAGGCTAGCCTGGTCTAGGAAGTTCCAGGACAGCCAGTGCAGCATAGAGAGATCCTGTCTTAAAAAATAGATTGACTTATTTTTTATTTTAGATGTATGGATGCTTTGTCTGCATGTATATATGTGCACCAAGTGCATGTCAGTATCTACAGAAGCCAGAAGAGAGCATCAGATACCCTAGAACTGGAGTTATAGATAGTTGTTAACTACGATGTGGGTACATTGGAAATTGAACCTAGGTCTTGTAAAAGAGCAACAAATACTTTCTACCACTAAACCTTTTAAATCAATTTTTTAAAATTAGAAACAATCTTATTTTACATATCAATCCCAGTTCCCTCTCCTTCCCACCCCCCATCTTCCCCCACAAGTCCCTCAATCTACTTCCCAGGGAGTGTGAAGTCTTCCATGGGAGAATCATCAGAGTCTCTCACATCATTTTCAACAGGGCCTAGACCCTCCCCAGTGTGTCTAGGCCGAGAGAGTATCCCTCTATGTGGAGTTGGCTCCAAAAGTCCATTCATGTACTAGGGATAAAAACCAATCCACTACCAGAGGCCCCATAGATTAACCAGACCTCCAAACTGACACCCACATTCAGGGGTTCCCCAGACTGGGGTCTGTGAGCTCCCACTTGCTCAGGTCAGCTGTTTCTGTGGGTTTCCCCAGCGTGGTCTTGACCGCTTTGCTCATCATTCCTCCCTCTCTACAACTGGCTCAGTGCTTAGCTGTGGGTATCTGCTACTGATTCCATCATCTACTGGATGAAAGCTCATGTTTATGCCTCAACTTTACTTTTTAATAAAATTTCTCAATAGACAATTCTGCAAATACTTGTAATTTTGAAAACCAATTTCCTAATTTATCAAAACTTCCATTGTTGTTTCTTTTTCTACCAAAATAGGTACTTATACTTAACATTGACACGATATTTATGCACAGACATTGATAGTTTCTTCTGGATGATGATACTGCATAAGTCTTGAACTTCTAGAATAGTTTTGGAGTATCTTCCTTATAAAGTCAATGCTTGCTTTAATATGGGGCTATTTTAGACCTGAATTGGTAAGTACTTGCATTAGTTTTTAGTGAGTCTGTTAATTAGCCAGTTAATTAATTTATTGGAGTACATTGAAAAAGCATGTATTAATTTATTAGGGTACATTATATTAAGATAATGCATTTCTATGTGTAATATATTTGCAAAGCCTGGAAACCAGATATGGGGTTGGTTCATGAAATGAATTGAGAAACTTTAACTCCTTTTCTCTGATTGGATAGAGCTGACACACCATGGGAATTATTTGCCCTTTTAACATTGAAAAAAACATGTCTGTAAAATCATGTGACAATGAAGTAGGTTCTTTGAAGTCTTTAATGTTCATTGTTTTCTTTTTCCACTTTCTAATTATTTTCCTTTCCCTTTTTTATTTCTTTGCTTGGAGGCAGGGTATCCTTTAATTTTCTATGTGGTCTAGGCTAGCCTCAAACTTGCAGTTTTCTGGCCTCTATTTCCAGTGTTCTGGATTTATAGGTTTGGACTGATACAAGTATTATTCAAGATGTGTTTTTTAAAGAATGTGTTTGTTGTCTTATTGGCTTCTTCATTGGTTTCCGTTGTAACCTCCTTTCTTCCACAATGTAATATGTGCTGCTGTCTTTGTAGCTAATGAAGTAGTAATTTGTTTGATTGTTTCTTTAGTGGAAGTTATTTAGAAGAACATTTTGAATTTACAAATGCATAGATGTCTCTATATTCTGTTAGTAAATTTCTTGTTTGTCTGTTCTATAAGTGAATGAGGTCTACATGGTTTCTATTTGATGACTTTTGATGACATACTGAAATTTTGTAATCATACCATGTTAATTTGACAAATTCAGTTTCAATTTTGAAGACTGAACACTGTGTATTATGTACTAAAGCTCTTATCTATTCAAAAATAATAAGTGGTGCTCATCTTTTAAATAAAAGGCACTGTGCTTTTTATTATAAAGTCTCCCCATTCTCTAATAATACCTCACTTTGCCTCTTGTATTATGTTATAGGCCATATCCTAAAATTCATAAGTTCCTGATTTAAATACCCAAAGCTCCCAAGCAAAATCAGACATGTTCTGTGAAGAACATTACAAATTCTTTTAGTAAATAGTACTGAAGTATGAAGTGCTTTGGGCAAATTCCTCAGTCATTTCCCCAGGAAAGGAAGAATGAGAATCAGGTGACATGTAATATTTTTCTTCCTAACTGTTATGAGACTAGTCCATGTAGACAAAGAGAAAATGCTTTTATCAGGAAATTAAATCTCAGGTACTTTCAAACAAAAACTGAAAACAGGAATGAAAGGAAAAAAGGAGAATAAAAACTAGACATATGCCATTATGTGATATATGTCTGCTATTTCTTTTTTAAGATTTATTTGTTTATTATATATACAGTATTCTGCCTGCCTGCATGCTTGAACACCAGAAGAGGATGCCAGATATCATTAAAGATGGTTGTGAGCCACCATGTGATCGCTAGGAATTGAACTCAGTACCTCTGGAAGCACAGTCAGTGCTTTTAACCCCTGAGCCATATCTCCAGCCCCATGTCTGCTATTTCTAATCTCACTCTTCCCCATACTCTCTATCCTCTTCCCACCAGTGTTTGCTTTTCATTACTCAAATACATCATATTTCTTCTATCTTAGGTTTTTTTGTTGCCTGATCCCTCTAAGGAAACATCTTCCAAGTCTTAAGGGATCTAATTCTTTCTTGGAAATCTTAGTATAGTGTACTTATTGAGACTCTATTCTGAAACCAGATTTGTGTGTGTTTTAATTCCATCTTTACCATTAACTAACAAGATGGCATTACCTCTCTGGGCCTTAGTTTTACCATGTATAAATGGGAACAATAACCTTACTTCTTCCAATCATGAGTATAAATAAGCCAAACCATGATGATAATAATTATTACTCATGATTGTAATTCATGTCTTAGTTCCTTGTTCACTGCCTCATTCATTCTTAAATTTAAATACTCAAATACTTATTCACCTCTGTGAATTAAGAGTCTTTTTCTTTTTCCAAATTGGTAGTGAATTATTCTCACCATTGGCAGTGCCTACCAAATACATTAGATGTTGATATCCACAGGACCTATACAATACAATGTCATTATTTGGTAGTTTAAAACATTCTGAAACAAGCTAATACTATTATTGGTAAGTGCTATATCAGCATATTCTTGATTGCATCTATCCACCCATTCAATGGTTTCTTTGCAAGCAAATGTCAACAGTAATATGCTATTACCTAAAGCTTTATTTTTATTCTTAGTGGCAATGCTCCTTAACAAAAGACATAGCATATAGCTTATTGCAAGCTTCATTACACTTGACCCTGCTGATCTTTATCATTTGGATCAACATTTATTGACCAACATGATCCAATGGACTCATTTGAATTCAGTAAATAATCAACCTGCTGTGAATCTCAATATAGGTCAATAAATTTATATTCAGACATTAATGAGTTATTAGTTGAAAAGTTTATGAAGCAATACAAGACAGTATCTTGTTAGGTACATTAGTTCTGTCATTCATTTGACTTGCAGGTCTGGCCTTGGTAAGAAGAATGTTGTAGCAGAGTTTAAGGAAAATTTTAAAAATCTAATTGTATATTAATAGATATTCATACATACAAACCACAGAATGGATGGAGATCTACAGAATAACACTTTAAAAATAACAGGACTTACATCAAACACATTTGGGGAGATGTGACAGAGTAAAGGCATTTGGGTTCAATTACATTCTTGTGCCGTTTTGCTTGCTCCTAGCACATTTTAATCAGAATTTCAAATTTGTTCCTCCCAAATCTGCCTCATTTATGCATTGTTTATGATTGTGAGTATATATTCTTCTCAGCAGGGCTTTGTGATTTGAGTAGTTGCCTGCATTCAATATTAATGAAAAGTTGAACTTTATTGGGTTTCTTTACCTTTCCATTCTAGAACACTACTTTACATATAATGTTTGTCAAGATACTAACAGGAAAAAAATCACAAGAGTTTAGACATCTGTCTGAATTTCTTTTTGTTAGCCTGTTACATTTATGTCTCATTATCTGCAACTCTATATGATCAGAAATAGAATCCAGGAGTACTTTGCTAGCTTTGCTTGATAGTAATGGGTTTGGTAGGAAAGGCTGTAGGAGGTAACCAAATGGCATTCCTTGGGATTCATGTTTGGATCTAGGAAAGGAAGTAAATTGTACCAACATCAAATTGGAAGTGTAAATAATGTTACCATTTGAATTTCTAATGTTTCCATGAAGTCTGACTTTATTTTAATTTTATTCTTTTTTTTTCAAGACAGGGTCTCACCATCTAATATAAGCTGTTTTGGAACTTTCTGCATAACCTGTGATAGCCTTGACCTCACAATCCTTTTGCCTTCTCTTCTTGAGTGCTATAATTTCACCATGTCTGTCTTACTTCCATTAGACCAGTAGTTGTCAATCAGGCATGATTTTACTTCATTGAGGAAGGTGTGACAATATCTGGGACATTTTAATTGACATAACTGGTATACCAGGGTAGTGTTTCTTACTGGGACCTAGTGAGTAATAGTCACCTAACATTCTTCATTGTATAGGGCAACTTCTACCCTAGACTTATTGGTCTTAATGTTCATGATGCCATATTTAAAAAACCTTGCTTTTGTAGAGGTATTACACCTTTTGCTTTAATTCTAGTCACCAGAAGAAGAATTCACTATTCATTCTCTCAGCTATCTCATATTACACAACTCTGTTTTTGAATTGCAATTTACCTGTGTCAAATGCACAGTAGTGAATCTCCTTCTCCATATGAGGGAAATTGTTTTCTGCTAACTGATGACCTCAACTTAGCAGTTTCTTTGCCAGCACATCAGTGCTCACAGTGAGACTTACTGCAGCAAGTGCACTTTTGAATGACTTCATGACATCTAAAGACCCTCTTTGGCTTTCATACTGTGACACTCTATTGTCTATAAGCTAGCAGTAAATTATTTATGGAAATTGGACTCACATGTGCTCTCTCTCACTCCTCTCTTTCCTATCTTCCTTTTCTATCATCCCCTCACATCCCCTTCCTCTATTTCTTACCTTTCCCTAAAACTATATTTTATCTCGAGGCAAAATTTTAAGTGAAATTCATCCTGCCTCTGTGTGTGTGGGGGATGTGTCTTGTTGCCATTTATGTGGCATATTTTATAGTACTAATGCCATCTCCTTTTGACTTTTTAAAATCTGTTTTATAAATAATTATTAACTGTCTCACATATACAACAACTCATATGTTTTATTTGTCCTTAGAATTCCTGTTTTCATATAATTTCAGGAAGGTACTTCCTGAATTGGTTTAGAGTAGCATCTTGAACAAAACCTCATTTTGGTTCTAAACTCTTTAGGTTTCTATAAAATATTAATTTATAGAATAGAAAAATGTCATTGACACCAAAGGATGATTATGTGTATGTGTGTATATGAATGTATATCTATTTGCAAACTGACCATAATAAGGTGTCAGTTCCAACTACTCAGATTATAAATGAATTAGTATGGCTACAGTCCAAAAAGACTGTATTCATTACACTGAAAATTTTGAATATATAATCCTTTGGCCTCCACATGATTTTGTTTCCAAGACTCTAGTGGCTACCAACATCTTCATATTGTGAAGTCCTCTATGTAAAAATAGTATATCATTTGCATATAACCTATAAAATCCTCCCATTTACATGAATTCTTCTCCGGATAACTCAAGACACAAATCACAATATGGACATTATGTAAAATTGTTATTCTATATTATTTAAAGAATATTTTTACATGCATGATTTTTTCCTGTATGTTTGTATGCATACCATGTGTTTGCCTGGTAACTGTGGAGGTAAGAAGAGGTTTCAGAGCCCCTAAAACCACCTATAGATGGTTGTGAGCTAAAATACAGGCATAGAGAACCAAACACCAGTCCTATATAAGAACAGTAAGTACACTGCTCTTACCTACTGTGGCATCTATGCTGACCCATTTTTCTTGGATATTTTCAATCTATGGTTTGTTGAATCTGCAGGTTCTACAGATAATGAAACCATGGAAAGAGATGGATAATTGTGTATCAATTGATTTCTAAAGAAATCATTCAAGATATTATCTTCAAAAATACCATGCAAAAGAAACTTAAAGGAAATACAGTTTGTATTGTCTCACAGTTCAAGGGTACAGGTCATCACTGCAAGAAAGTCACAGCAACAGGAGCTCAAGGCAGATGCTCACTTATACCCGTAATCATGAAACAAAGAACATCAAATGCTTCTGCTCATCTCACTTTCTTCCTTTTCCTGTCTCCCCATATCCCTATCTGGCAAATATTTCTTCATAGTCAGGCATTTTTTACATTGATTATATAGTATTGAATATATGTGGATATCAATACTAATAAAATACAGAGGTCAACCCAAACTCCACAGCTTTCTCAGTAATCATTTACATTTAGACTAGTAAATTATCTATTGAAAAATTCTAAAGTGACTACTCAGCAACAATAATCGTCCTCAAGGATTTCACTGGGAGACAGAAAATACATGATGGGAGTTTAGGTTCTAAACAGTTTCTATTATAATATTAAAATTAAGAGACAAAAGATAATGTTTACTTGGAGTAAAGTTATTGTTCCTCTGGTTGGTCGAAACTATTGGCAAAAAGAATAGTCAAATGTGATATTATTTTTTAAAATGTATTTCTTTGTCTTATAAGCACATCATATTAAGGTCTTGGGGATTCATAGTTTAAAAGTGCTAATAGTTTAAAACACAGCAGGCTATGTGTGTGTTTCTGCTATAGAGAAGTTGGAAAACAGTTAGCTCACCTGAAATGTCAGATGCTGTAACAATCCTTATCTTTTGGATGACTATTTTATTGGTTGGATTATTTAGTTGACAAGAAAGAAGCATTAGCAGATAAGTACTTTAGAAAAAATCAATCCCAGTGGAAATGGTATTTTCAGAGTTTTACAAGTCATTATACATGCATATACCTGTGTATAATATGAATTTGATTTATATATACTTGGAGGGTAGATGAAATAAGGAAAACTAGCACACCAATAACAAAAACTCCAGTTAAATATTCTAAATGTATTGAACATTGAGTTGTTGGTATATCCTGGTTTATGACGTGTTTTAGTCCTCAAAAATGCCCCAGTTGTATAATTCAGTCTTGTTGTGGCTGAATAGTATTCCATTCTGTGTATTTATCCAGTTGTCCCTTGAATGACACTTAGGTCATTTCCACATCTTGGCTATTGGGAATAGTAGTACAGTGGACATAGGAGTGCAAAGGATTTATAAGACAGTAACTTCATTTCTTTTGGTTATATGCCCAGAATACTGGTTTTCTGGTCACCTGGTAGTTCTGATTTTCAATTTCTTCAGGGACTTTTATAATGTTCACTGTACCACACCAATCTGCATTCTTACTAACAATATACTAAGGTTTCATTTTCTCTATATTGTCAATGTTTGTTTCCAGTCTATAAGCTTCAAATGAATATAAGTAGACTTTAAAATAGTGGTTTCCAAGGGTAGCAGTGTTGAGGAGGGAATGACAACATGTATGTCAGAGGACACCACATGAATTAATGAAATTGTACTTCTTTGGAGATTGTGTATATGTGAGTAATTTTTAGCTGCTCCTGCCACAAATAAAATCAGTAAATTTTACTATATATTGTTTCATGGCACTATGTTGTATACTTTTAGTTATACACCATGGAATTTAGTTTTTTAAATTTTCCTTGGATTAAAATGTTTGTGGATATCTCTGGTGGTTTGAATTAGAATACCCCCCAGAGACCCATATATTTGAATACTTGGTCCCTACTTTGTTTTTTTAAGTGCTTGGGAAAGATTGATTAGGAGATGTGGCCTTGCTGATGGAAGTGTGTCACCACTGAGGGGACTTTGAGGTTTCAAAAGACTCAGCCCACTCCCATTTTGCCCCTTGCCTCCTGCTTGTAGTTGAGATGTGAACTCTTAGCTGTTCCTGCTGCCATGCCTTTGCTTTTCTATCAGGGACTTTAACCCTCTGGTACCATAAGATGAATTCAATGCTTTCTTTCACAGTTGCCATGGTCATGTTGTTATGTGATAGCAATAGAAAAGTAAATAATAAAGCACGTGAAAGAACATAAGTGAACCCTGGTTTTGAACTTATTAAATTGGTACACTATTCATTTCTAAAGGTAGTTCAGTTTCATAATACCATTCCTTTCTTCTTTTCCTAACACAGAGAAGCTATATTTAATTTCTTGTTATTCATGGTCATTTGATAAAATACATTTCATATTTAAATTGTTGACATTATTTGTATTCTATTAAATGTAAGTTTGTAATATACTTCTTAATAAATTGTGATTTCTTGCATTTTTGTAAGTATTTGTACAGTCTTCCTGTGCTAGCAATAGAGAGGCTTATAAATTGTTGCTCAGTTGATTTTGAGTGATTGATCTTTTAAAAAGCCTAGACGGCAAAATTATATTTAAGATTCCTGACACTAGCAGCTACTGAGTACACAGTTGTATTTGAATTAGTGATTCTTGGTTTTATTTTAAACCTCATACCACTTTTTCCTTTGACAATATAATCAAAGTTAATTCGTTCCCATGAAAAAGTACACCCATAAAACTTCCAAAATTTATGGGTTCAAGGACCCCTTTGTGTCCATAAAAGCATTTTAATTTAAAAAAATACAGTCCTAGTTCACAGACAAGATATAATTTCTTCACATCATAACAGTATTTTCTGGCTTCTTATCCTCCTTTTAAAAAAGATACAAGTCCCAAATTGTCAATATTAGGGAAAAATACTTCCATGTAAATATACTGAATTACAAATATGACTCTGCTTTAACTGAAGTATCTCACTGTCATACTAGTTTCTTTGAGTTAAGCAGAAAATTTGGTGCAGTTCACTAGGAATGATAAGGAGAGTAGGTGAAAAATATTTGAGTTCATTTATTTTATTTCCATGAGCTTAAATTTTCTTACCTTTCAAATACAAACCATTGAACTCATTCTGAAATATTTTCCATATTAAATATTACATTTATTATCTTTAAAATTAAAGTTTACAGTTTTTGCTTTTACTAGCATATATTCATTATGCATTATTATGTATTCCTAGTTTTCATAATGATAGTATCTTTCTTTTCTTTTTGAGTCCATGGTGAGTTTTATTTTCAGAAATCTCAATTCTAGTTGATATATCAAATATATATGAATTAACCAAACACTTAATATATACTTTTGAATAAGTTACTCATACTACAATTACAAGTACAAAGAAATTATCTAGAAAGAAAATAAGACACAAATTACTACTTATATGTTTATACTTGTATAACATTTTACAGATGCCAAAGTGGATTGTGAGGTCTTCTTTTTATATAAATAAGAACACATTCCTGTCTTAAATCTTCACATTCTTCCATATTTTGATTCACAATTTCAAAAGCATGTCCCTTAGATTGTAATGTCATGCAAGATTATATACAATCTAAAGGAATAAGTAGACAATTGTCCTGTTGTGAAGTTTTTGCTTCTTCAAAGCTGACATCAATACAGCCTGCCATATTAGAGGACATTTTCAGTTGAGATCAAAGAGTCAAGCAATCGTCTTACTAACCATCTCTCCTGTATATTCTTCTTCTTCATGTAGGTGACAAAATGACCTAATTTTCACATTTTTAGTTGGTGCCTACACTTTATGACATATAGGCCAGAATAATAATCTTTACCTAAAGATTCATGCCTTACACAAAAGCTTAGTCTCCTTTTCATGGTGCATCTGTTTGCTATATTTTCAATGAAGCCTAATATCCTATGAAAGTATCTTTCAAAATACACCAAATACTTTGACTATATTCATCTCATATATGCTCTCTTTATCCTCTTTCCACCTTTACCCTACCTTGTAATGTCTTTTCTTTTCCCAGTTCCCTTTCTGTTTTCATGATATATATATAAAAGTGGTTTTATGTCTCAACATAAAATTGAGAATCTGTGTGTGGGAAAAATATATATTTGTCTTTCTGAATCTCCTTTATTTAACTTAATGAGGAGATCTCCAAATGTAACCATTTTCCAGTAAATGGTAAAATGTCACTCTTCTTTATGGCTACATATATATATATATATATATATATATATATTATATATATATATATCACAGATATAACATATATTATATCACATTGATATATATTTATATAATATACCATACTATGTATTATATGACATTATACCCACACTATTTCCTTCATCTAGTCTTCTGTTAATGGACACATATGTTAAGTTGATTCTATAAGTTAGCTACTGTGACTAGTGTTGCAATAAAGTTCTAATTTTAACTAGGAAATTTGTATTAACTGATCCTATGCTCTAAACCCCTATATTTGTATAAACAGCTCTCTTCATCATTGTTATCTCTTTCAATGTTTATGTTAAGCTATGAATACCATTTGAAATCAGATGCCATGGTCTCTTTTCAGAAGCACGTGGATTTATATAACTTAGTAGACATGTGCCTTGTGTGGTTACTTATGCAAACTCTTCTCTTTTTAACCCCTCTTATTTGAGACAGTCTCTCTATGTAACTATGGATGGCCTCAAGCTCACATTACCCGTGCATCACAGCCTTAAGGGTGCTAGGATTACTAGTACCACCATGCCCATTAAGTAGACATTATTATTAGGAAAATCAAGGGAAGGTCTTTCATTCTTCATCTCCTCCTTTCCCTCTTACTCCTCCTTTTCTTCTCTGTGTAGTCCTGGCTGTCTTGGAACCCATTCTGTAGACAGTGCTGGGATTAAAGGCAGGTACCACCACCACCTAACCTTTGCCTTCTTTCTAAGAGAGTATCTAAGAGTAACATAATGGAGGATCAGAGATTTAGTTACAAAATATTGTATTTTCTATTATATTGGACTGTAGCTGAGCTATTATAAAAGTAGACTCAGTGAAAAATATTGCATAAGTTTCTATTATATATATATATATATATATATATATATATATATAATTAGCATGTTCTATATAAAGAGCAAGTGTGAATTCATGAAGATTGGTGGGAATAAAATTAAATATAATAGAAAGGTTTTAAATGAATCTATTAGGTACTTAATATCTTTTATTATTTTCATTTGAATTACTTGTATAAGATTGCATTTGATTTGTTTTGTTCTTGTTTGGTTTATTATTATTTTGTTGTAAATATATATGTAAATAACACAATATTTTTAAAGCATGGTTATTAGAAAAGTCTATTTACTGTAGATTTTTTAAACCTGCTCAAAATCAGAGAGAATAATGTAATAAAATCCAGTCTATGGTTTAACAAGATTCTACTAGTTTTTTTGTTGTTGTTTTTTTAAATATATTCCATTCTATTCTTAAACTTCTTTAAATTTAAACCTTGAGTCATTTCACCCATAAATACCTCAGAAAAAAACTATTTCATTATTAACTGTTACATATTAATCCATCTTAACCTAGAACATATGATTCTGTACTTTGGTGTTGGCTGAACTGTATGACATGTATCTGTTCCAGTGATGCTATCCTGGTTTACTAAGCATTTTCAGTCATATTCCATTTAACCTGAGTCTGAAGGATGGAATTGACTTCACTCAAATCCTGCCCGTAAAAAGAAGCATCTTGAGTTTTCTTCACAAGTCTTTACCTCCAATAAGCTAAATCTGGCTTTTTTTTTCTGTAATATGGTCTCATGGTTCTAAAAGAGAGAGAGAAGAGGCCTCTAGGTGGTCTTGAAAGTCACAACATCATTGTGTCATAGGGGTATCCTAGAAGCACCAGAAGATAGATATAATCTACCTCTAGATGGAAGGAGGGCCAAGGTCAAGCCACACAGAGACATAAAAGGGATGGATGTAGTGGTGGCTGCGAGTTTTACAAGCTCATTTACCACTAGATCTTTTGGCATTTTATGTCATTTTGGCATTTTATATCATACCACTAACAGAGATAACAAATTCACCAGTATTTTACTGTTGAAATTATTTTCAACTTTCTTTTCATGTTGTTTCATGTATGTCACTGGATATCAAACCCCAAGCCCTATACATTCTAAGCAAAGACTGTGTCATTGAATTACATGCCCAACCCTAAAATCAGTTGTTTTGAATTTGGACAAAACTGTTTTGAGCTAATGTCACCATAGCAATCTAAAGACAGCCAATGATATAAGAAAACTGAAGAGGAAATGAACATGAAAATTTAAGGGCACATGTAAATATGCTGAGAATGAGATAAGGCATGAGTTTGAGAAAAAGCTATCAGAGTTCAGAAGAGCAAAATAAGAATGCTACCATAAATTCATTTCCCTGTTGATGCCAAACTTTATTTCAGTGTGGTTAAACAGGATACACAGAGTTATTTGAATTTTTCTGTTTTTTTTTTTTTTGTTTGAGGTTTGTCTTTGTGTCCTAAGGTATGGTTTATATTAGAGAAAATTCAGTGGCTGCTGAATAGAATGTGTATTATCTGGTGTTGGGGTGAAATGTTCCTTAGGAACCTGTTAGGTTCATTTTATGTTTGATGTCATTTACTTCTGGTTTCTGTTTCTATTTTGTTCAGGTTAGATGTTTGCTGGAGAAAGTGGGGTACTGAAATTACTTACTATCACTGAGTTGGAGTTATTTTGTGCTGACATCCTGAAGTATATATTTTATGAAATGGGTGTGTCAAAATTTGCTATATAAATATTTAGAATTGTAATGTCTTCTCAGTTAATTGTTTCCTCAATCAGAATGAAATCTTATCTCTTTAGATTAATCCTAATTTGAAGTCTATTTTCTCAGATATTAGGAAAGTGATGCTTGCTTTTTTTTCTTGTCCCATTTGCACAAAATATTTTTTCCATCCTTTAATTCTGAGATGGTAAGATGAGTTTCTTATAAACAAACAAAAACAAAAAGCAAATGGATTCTGTTTCTTAATACATTCATCTCATCTGTGCCTTTGATTGGAGTGTTGAGGCCATTAATGCTTCAAATTATTTTTGAAAGGTGTGTGTTGATTTCCATTACTTTTTTTTTCTGCTTGTGTTCTTTGTCTTAGTTTGAGTTTCATTTGTTTTATTTCTACAGTTTCTTGACTATGTTTATTCTTCTCTTTGGTCCAAAGTATTCTTTCCAGCATTTGTTATAGGGATAGTTTGGTGGGCATGAATTTATTTCACCTATTTACATAATGGAATGTTGTTCATTATCCTTCAAATATAGAATATTGTTCTGCTGGATAAAATATGCAGGCATTTGTGGGTTTTTTACAATTTGGACTGAACTTCTCCAGGCTCTTCTGGTTTTTAATGTTCCCATTTGCCAGCAGAGGCATCTTCTGTTGTGCTGAGTTTTACTTTATATGTGACTTCTTTTTCTCTTGCAACTTTCAGCATCTTCTCTTTGTTCTGTATAATTAGTATTTTAACTCAAATATGCTGTGGGGCATTTCTTTTCTTGTCCTGTCTATTGGATGCTCTACGTGCTTTTGAATCTCCATGTGTGTGTCTCTTCTTACACATATTATCTCATCTTATCCTGTTGAAGATCTGGTCTATGCCACTGGCCTGGGATTCTTCTCCTTATTTTATCCCTGTAATTCATGGAACTGATTTTTTTTTATCATGTCTCCAAGTTACAGAATATTCCTTTGGAGTTTTTAATTAGTCATATTCTCTAATTGATTAATCTAATTCCTTACTTTATCTTCAAATCATGTTATTCTATCTTTTGCTTGATTCATTCTAGTTTTAAGGCTTTCTGCTGAGTATTCTATTTGGGTTCCTGAGTTTTTCGATTTCAGCTTCTGTTTTCTTCAGTATTTGTATCTTCTTGCTGAATCCAGTTTTCAAATATGGAATTGTCTATCATTTCTTTCAGCAGCATATTTATGTTATCATAGACTTCACTCAGTTTACTCATATCATCTAAATTCACTGAGGTGTTTGTTAGTATTCTATTAAAACACAAATACTTGGATCATATTTCTGATTGGTCTTTTAAAATTCTGCATCTTTGGAGTTATTTAGGTAATTTTCACTGGATAAAATTTCTATAGTACTAGTGGGTTGGTGGGGGTGGGTGGGAAGAAATTATTTTGGGCTTTCATATTATTTGTGTTTTTTGAAATGTGACCTGTACATGTGGAATTCTTATATTGGTTGTATGTCTGATATGAGGTTCTAGCCTGCCTCTAGTAAGTTCTCTGCTTTTGCTATTGTTGGAGTTTGGTTGATTTCAGATAAAAGAGTTGGGAGGTCATCTGACCAGCCTGGTTCATAGGCTAGGAGACTTGAAATGGGCCTTCTGAGAGTATGGAAATGTCATGGATTGGTTGGGTTCTGGGACATTCGCATGGCTGGACAGTGGTATAGGCTGCATGACCCAAACAGCCTTGATGTATTTACCCAGTATGGGCTAATAGGTATGGACCACTAACCTGGGTGGGATCATGAGCAGGTTGGATGGACAAATGTGTAGGCCAGGGAGTGTAGGGAAGGTAGGGACAGGAGGTAGTTTGAGTATTACATCTGCCTCTTTTTCTTTTGTTTTCCTTTTAAGCATCAAAATTCTTTAACTCCAAGATCTTGATGATTTTCTTCTCTAAAAGTTTGATCATTTTAAAATTTGTATTTGTATGCATGGTCCACTTACTGATGTGTAATGTTTGTATTATGTACAGAAGTTGTCCAGTTGTCCATCAGCATTTATTGAAAAGTCTCCTTTCTTCATTGAGTTTGAAATTTGCCTACATTTGTGTGCATTTGTGCTTTGTAATTTCTTCAATTGAGCTATATACCTATCTTTTCACTATTATGGTACTGTATTGTTTATAGCAACTTTATAGTAAGTTGCAAACTCAGGAAACATGCATTTTCAACTTACTGTTTGAGTAGGAAGCACATAAATATAATTTAATATCCATTTCACATTCAGGTTTTCCCTCAAATATTTTTAAATTATCTAATTGTTTTGTTTGGATTGGGATCAAGAACTGGAGATATTGATGCTAGTGGAGCACTTCTAACATGGTGAGGCTCTTGGCTTGATATGAAGAAAACAAACAAACATGATGTAACCGTGTTTGTGTACTAGATTAGATGGTCTTTAATTGTCTTCTATAATAGTGTCTCCTCTTCCAACTTACCATGCCATAAAACTATGTTGTTTGCCACATTCCCATTCTGGCTAATTTCCCAAGTTGTACTGTCATTATTGCAAGTGTTATAGATCTGGAGGGAAAAGTATCCTGATTGTCAAGAAGTCAGACTGTACGAACAGCTGGGAAGGGAAGGTATCCTGACTGTTGGGGAGTCAAACTATATCTATAGTTGTGTTCCCTGCATGATGTAGCAATCCTGCTCTTCTCTGAGAGAGCTGTTGCAGCTCAGCTCTGCTCTACTCTGCTAAGAGTTACCCAGTAGCTCTGGCAAAATTTGTCACTTCTTTGCTTCACTCTTCTAAGGCTGAACTCTCTGCAGAAATGTAGCAGTCTGCTCCTTTTCCAGTGTAGGTTGTTGCTTCTCTGCTCCATTCCACTAAGGTAGTCTCCCAGCAAAGATATCAGTTGCTTCTCTGCCCCACTCCACTCTGGGGAAAGAAGGCCCTCGAACAAAACTCACTCAAGAGATTTATTGGGAGGAAGCAATCCAGGAGAGTGGCTGCCTCTGCCAGGGTGGAAAAAAGACAGCTTCCAAATTGCACAGGTACAGGGCTTATATAGGGCCTCTTAGGGGCAGAGTTTTTCTAGGGTGACGATTTTCAGGTTGGGAATTGGTCAGATTTCAATTCCTGAGTTTGAACAACCTCAGGGATTCACTGGATTTCATGCTTAGGGATTAATTGCTTTTCTTGCTCAGGGACTGGTTTACATGCTGAGTTGGTCAGGGGCAGAGTGTGTTTCTTTGGCTCTGGTTTCAGGAGCAGGGTGTGTTTCTTTGGCTCTGGTTTCAGGGTCAGGGTGTATTTCTTTCACTGGCTTGGTTTAAAGGTTAAGTTATATTTCTTTTGCTGGACCTTTTATCCTATGGTTATTTTATTTTATTTTTGAGAAAGAGTCCCATTATGTAGCTCAGGCTGTCATGGAACTTAACTATGTATCTCATGCTTGGAATGAGTTCATTACAAAATACCTTAAATGATACCATAAGCACACACACCTAGAATCCTATCATGATTATACACTAAAGCAGGAGGACTGCATTCTGAATATGTCTTATAAAGAGGTGATTGGATGCATATCTAAATTTTAGATATTTTAAATAGGCTACTTTTCAGGTTGCTTTTAACCTGACATGACTGATCTAATAGTTATCATGGTTTAAATAACACTGTGTTTGACTGGTGACTTCAGAAAATTTTGGCTTTTATCCAGTCCCTGTGAAATTCTCCATTAGCCTTTCATCTAGTATAATTAGTGGAGATTGATATTGTTTTTTCTAGATTATTATTATTTTTCTAAGTGATATTTATCTATATCTATATCTATCTATCTACCTGTCTATCTATCCATATATATATATATGTGTGTGTGTGTGTGTGTGTGTGTGTGTGTGTGTGTGTGTGTGTGTGTGTGTGACCTGTGTGTAGTGCCCATGGAAGCCAGAGGAGGTCCTTGGATTCACCAACTGAAATTGCAGGCAGTTTTGAGCTGCCATAGGACTGTGAATCAAACCTAGGACCTCTGGGAAAGCACCCAGTGCTCTTCACTGCTGAGTGCCCTTAACTCCAGCCCCTAGATTCATTATTTAATTAATGGTTTTGCTATGGTAACATTCTTAGGTATGCTTCTCCTTTAGTTAGCTGGAAAGTTTACATACAGAAAGACTTTACTCTGCTAAGTCTTCTGTTCTCTTAAAATATGTTTAGCAAGAGGAAAGGAAGGACAAATGATTAACTTCATATTTATTGATTTTCAGAATAACAAGTGTGCCCCTAGTTGTAACCAGTAATTATTGTTAATCTCATTATGAATTTATATGCACTCCATACATTTAAATTTACTAGTCATGATTATTTCTGATGCTTAAATTATCTGCTCTAAGTGAATTCTAGGTTCCTTCATCTCACAATTAGCCAGTTGGCATTATATAGCTTTCTTGCTGTATGACATAGCTATTTGTCCAAGGAATCCTTAGAACTTTGAGATAAAAAATAGGATTTAGAAGCCATATTTTAGGAACCATGGTGAAATATATACATTTCGAATATTAGTTGTCATTTTTTAGCTTTGGGATTCTAAAGATGTTTAAAATCTTCATGGAAATTCTTTATAATTATAATTTTCTATTAATCTATGTTGAATTGTCAGTATAAAACACTGGCCCTTTAATAGGAATTTATTAGTAAAAGACTGGCCATTATTGGAATTTATTATTTGTAAGTCATACAATGAATTTTCTGAATTCCTATACTAATTCATTAGTTTGTCTATGGTTGGAAGGGATTAGAACATTCTGCATGGAACCACTTTACTGAAGGATTTCTTTTAGGCAATATTTCACTACCATGAAAATACCTGTGACATGTTACGATAAATCTTTCTGCCAAAAGCCGCCTGAGCCCCACCGCCACGTGTGAGCTTTACACCAGCCACCAGCCCGAGTTAGGCCCAAATGAATACACAGAAACTTGTATTAGGGTCAAAGCTGCTTGGCCAATGACTAGGATTTCTCATATGTTAGCTCAGTCTTAATTATCATAAATCTATATATTTTATAAGACTTATCTTATCAGACGCCTTATTGGCATCCCTCCTTGC
Organism: Cricetulus griseus; assembly: GCF_003668045.3. Classification (NCBI taxonomy): domain Eukaryota; kingdom Metazoa; phylum Chordata; class Mammalia; order Rodentia; family Cricetidae; genus Cricetulus; species Cricetulus griseus. The sequence continues at coordinate 77,272,413 of NC_048604.1, forward strand.
CAGTGGCTCACATCCTGCTGCTGGAGGAGGAGCGGAGGGGAAAAGAGAGCCCTTCCTGTTTCTCCTTCCCTTAAATATGAGTCTCCTTGCTATGTCACTTCCTGCCTGGATCATCACTTCTCTACTACATTTCCCAGAATCCTCTTTGACTCCTAGTCCCGTCTACTTGCTGTCTCATTGGCCAAACAGTATTTTATTTAACAATCAATAAGATAAACATACACAGAACATTCCCTATCAGTGACATGCCAAAAGGGCTTAATTACTGTTATGTTTATAAGGAGGTGCAATTTTACCCATATATTAGGTTTTAGTTTATGTCAGGCCATCAATTTCCCTTTCACCACTGCCAAACTTACTTTCCTGTCATATTTGCTTACTCAAGATTGGGGAAAAAAGACATGCTCCAGGATTAAATCTGCTATGGATGCATAAAATTTTATTAAACTAGACAATTTTCAGAATGTGTGGATTTTAAAGTGACAGATTTTGTATGGAACTAACTAGACATTTTGGTTTCATTACCTTGAATAAAGTTATGTTCTATTTTGCATTAATGTGTTTATTCTGTTATTTGCTTCTGAAAATGATTTTGCTCATTAGTGATGCCTGCTGCAATATAAAAATGCTATATAATTTAGCAATCCTATGACAATATTCAGGCAGGTGGTATATAGTGCCTCATTCTGTCTAATTTTCATTTTCAAGAAATGACAAAGTTCAAGGATTGCTTCATTGTGTGATTTAAAATTCAAATTATCAACTTTCTTGTGGTCAGATTGTTATTTACTTACTTTTTTCTAAGTCTTATTAGTATGGAATATTAAAATAAAGATGTACATGAGAAAGAACCTAAGCATTTTACTCTCTATATGTCTATATTATGTCTATGTTTATAGCTTTATATCACTATCTACTTCTATCGTTACATAGTTCAACTTGTAAGAACTGGCTGACATTTAAGTATGTTTCCTTTTGTCTTTGCCTACTAGAGTTTTTCAGTCACCATCTCAGGTGCTGGTGCTGTACAGCACCAGCCAGTACTGTAATCCTAGGACTTGGGAGACAAGAGGTAGGAGGCAGGAGGATTGAATTTAAAATCATCTAGTACTTGGGAAGTGGGAGGCAATAGGAACAGGAATTCAGTGCCAGGCTCAGGTACATAGTGAGTTCAAAGCAAAAATAACTCCCCTTCCAAAATCCAGAGTGCTGATAATTTAAAGTAAAACACTAATAGCTATCATAGAAAAAAATTAGGCATCTGACTTCTGATGTACATGTATTTGGTATTGATTCAAGCACAAAAAAGTTTTGCTCAAGTATTTGAGTAATTCAGTCTGTTTGCAGGAATCCAAAATGAACTTGGATTACTGGCCTGCAGTTTATACACTGATGATATCACTCTAGCCATTTTGTAGAAAGAATATGGCATATCTGTTTATCGTGCAGCATAGTGTCAGGGGGTCTTTACAAATATTTTGGCTCTACTTGCATTTCATCTGAAATAAAATGAACTGCAGTTAAGGCTTAAAAAAAATCTCCATTTATGTATCCTTCATACAGCATGACAGTCCATTGTGTATCACTGGGGCAAACCAATCTCCTTGTCTTTGCATTTTATTTATGAATTTTACATGAAATCATTACCATTTTTGTATTCAGTTCTTTTTCAGTAGCGGAAGCAGGAATCTAAACAGGCTGTTACATCTCAAAGACACATTCATTAGGCCTGAATTATGAGTTCAGCACATCCTGAAAATAGGAACTGCTCAGAACCTCCTCACAGCTGTCGCTTTGCTTCTCCCTTACAACTGCCATCGTCCCACACAGAATGACGATGCCATTCTACACCCACCAGATGTTTTTGCCCCCATTTTAGGGCATCAGCCTTGAATACAGAAATCTTGGTTTTCTTCACAATCAAAATAGGCTGCTTTTAAGGAAGATGTGGGAATGAAAAAGAGAAGGTTTGCTGGCATTAGAGTGGAGGTGCTAGAAAAAAAAATACCTACTGGTTTTGGTCATTCTTCAGAAGGTAGAAAAACCTGAATATATTCTGTAAAAATAAGCAACCTTGCCAACATCTGTAAAAGAAGGGTAGTTTATCCCTAAAAATCACCCTATTTAGTCCAAAATGGCTGGCAATAAATTCCATCATCAATATTGTTTTAAACTAACAAATTAATATAATTATTTTATTATAATAGTAAAATACTTGATATAAAGTCATAGAATTCTATGAGGATCTCATCTAATAGAATATTACTTATACACCACTTATACATCTTTGTGTATATAGTATATTAATCAACTTTCTTAAATCTTTTATTTGGGAAATGTCTTGAGGGCAGGAATGGAATTGAAGGAGTTCAGTTTTCCCTAAAAATAAGGAGAGAAGTGAAAACTGCAAGGAAATATTAATTAAAACCTAGCCATCATGCCTCCTTGTATACTTGTGTTCATTCCTGTCAACATAGCTAACTCGTATTTAGTATTCATCAAACAATCTGGTAGACATTGGAGATAATTATATTGGGTTGTGATGAAAGCTGAAACAGAGTATGAATATGTGTCTTTACAATGTGTTCCATGTGTTCTAAGTTGTTATGCACCTTACTTGGTTTAACCCTTTACATTTTCATGTTAAGGAAGAATTTATACCCCAGTACTACAAATGGGGAGATGGTGGGGGAATGGGCAGACATGAGGGAAAGGGGATTGGGATTGGTATGCAAAATAAGATTGTTTTCAATTTAAATTAAAAATTAATAAAAATAATCCATTAAAATTATAAATGAAGCTTCTAAGGACTTACAAATCTTTAAAAGGATGTATGTTTATATTTTCTTGCGTAGATCTCTAGCTACACTTGCATGGCATTTTTAAATCCCTTTAAATATTGGTGTTTTAATGTAGTTTCCTTTATAGAAAGCACAATACTGCTGGTTACATTTTTAATCTATTCTGACAATTTGTGTCTTTTGATTGGAATAATCAGATAAGTTTTTGGAACCTGATTGCAGAATTAACAAGTTTCTGCCATCTTCTTCTGCATCTATCTTTCCCACATGCTTTTTTCTTATTGTCTATACTTTATACTTTCATTTAGATAATTTCAACATGTGCTTTTTAATTTTTTTAGTCTTAAAACTGTTTTTCCTTTTTATTTAGAAAAAAATCATTTTACATATCCATTCCCCAGTTCCCTATCCCTCCCATCCTCCCATGCCCCCTACCAACACCCCCCAATCCACCCTCAACCCGCTCCCCAAGGACTTTGGTGCCTTCCATGGGGGATCATCAAAGTCTGCCACATCATTTGGGGGAGGGCCTAGACCCTCCTTAGTGTGTCTGAGTTGAAATAGTATCCCTCCATAGGGAATGGACTCCCAAAGTCCATTTGTGCACTAGGGATAAATAATGGTTCCACTTTTAGAGGTCCCATAGCCTGCCTAGGCCTCCTAACACCCACATTCAGAGTGTTTGGTTCAGTCCAATGCTGGTTCCCCAGCTTTACGACTGGGATCTGTGTGCTCTCACTAGGTCAGATGAGCTGGTTCTGTAGGTTTCTCCAGGATGGTTTTGATTGCTTTGCTCATTCCTCCTCCCTCTCTACAACTGGATTCCAGGAGTATGGCTCAGTGCTTAGCTGTGGGTGTCTGCTTCTGCTTCTGTCAGCTACTGGATGAAGGCTGTTCAGGGGGACTGATTTGGTCTTATGTTGGTTCCCCAGGTGTCAGAATGGGATCCATGAGTTCCCACTTTCTCAGGTCAGCTGTTTCTGCAGGTAGTAATCCTTTTATTTCTTCTGTGGTCCTTTATCACAGGGAATAACTAATACATAGTCTGTGAGGTTAGGATAATTTTTAATAGGTAAATGCCAACCAACAGAAAGCCAGAGCATACCAAAGCAGCAAGGAAAAGAGAGCTACCATGTGCCTTGTCTGTGCCTTTAAACCTCTCACACATCACCCCGACATCACCTTGACCACGCCCTCAAGCAGACCTGTAGCCAGCCCTTAGGAGACACGGTTATGGTGTCTCCCTACAGTCCTTGGTGCAATTTCTAAGGCATAATGGAAATGAATACACACAGTGAAATCCTATAAATTGTAAAGTTCTGTATGATAATAAGTCAAAAAAACTAAGCTATGAAGATTTTTTTAACTTCTTGTTTTGAAAATAACAATATAGTAAAGTACACTGCCTTTTTAATTGAAATGTAATGATAAATGAAAATGGGATCTTAAAAAGCATTAAAAAGGTAACAGATTCTAAGAAATAAGCAGCCTAAGATGATGCTAAGTGAAAATGGGCCTAAAATATGCTTTTGTATTGAGACCAGTACCTAACATGAAAGAATTATCTGTGAATTTGAATATGGTTTTGGTGCTCTTGTATCATAAACAAAATATTATTTAGAAATTGATAGAAAATGAGCAGATGGCTTAATAGGTAATTCAGCAAGGGGAAATTAAAGAAGCTGCAAAATATATGAAAACTTCTTCTAGCATATTGGTGATGAGCACAAAACAATTTAAAACCACAAAGCAATCCATAGCCACTACAATGACTACAGTAAAATGAATAATGATTTACAAATTTTCTCAAGTAAGACAAGCAATGTGGACACTTATGCTTTACTGACACTAATAGAATTTGCTTATACATTCTTAGAGAATTTTATTTCATAATGGAATATATGATCTAATTACATAAATTCAATGAGAAAGATGGGCACATGCCTTCTAGTACACATGTACAAAATTTTTCTCAGTGTATTTTGTAAATGCAAAATATAATACCACTTCTGGAATCAACTCACACATACACACACACATACACACACACACACACACACACACACACACACACACACATATATATATATATATATATACATTTGAAAAATTGTATGAAGTACATAGGATAGCTAAACATTAGCACCTTATATAATATGGAAATGTATATAAGCTTGCATGTTTAAAAGAAAGCCAACAGGGATGCTGGAATGTAGAAGACTTCAGATAGATCCACGTCTATTGCCATGCACAAAACTTAAGTCCAAATGGATCAAAGACCTCAACATAAATCCAGCCACACTGAACCTATTAGAAGACAAAGTGGGAAATAACCTTGAATTAACTGGTACAGGAGACCACTTCCTGAACATTATACCAGTAGCACAGACACTGAGATCAACAATTGATAAATGGGACCTCCTGAAACTGAGAAGCTTCTGTAAGGTTTAGGACACAGTCAGTAAGACAAAATGGCAGCCACACCTGACAGAGGGCTGTTCTCCAAAATATACAAAGAACTCAAGAAGATAGTCTCCAAAACAACAAACAATCCAATTAAAAAGTGGGGTATAGAAGTAAATAGACAATTCTCAATAGAGGAATCTAAAATGGATGAAAGGCACATAAGAAAGTGTTCAACATCCTTAGCCACCAGGGAAATGCAAATCAAAACAACTCTGAGCTATCATCTTTCTCCTGTTAGAGTGGCTAAAATAAAAAACACCAATGGTAGTTTATGCTGGAGTGGATGTGGAGAAAGGGGAACACTCCTCCACTGCTGGTGGGAGTGCCAACTTGTACAGTCACTTTGGAAATCAGTATGGTGACTTATCAGGAAAATGGGAACCAGTCTACCACAAGATCCAGCAATTCCACTCTTGGGCATATACCCAAAAGAAGCACATTCATACAACAAGGACATCTGTTCAATGATGTTCATATAGCAGCACTATTTGTAATAGCCAGAACCTGGAAGCAACCTAGATGCCCCTCAACTGAAGAATGGATAGAGAAAATGTGGTACATTTACACAATGGAGTACTACTCAGCAGGAAAAACAACAATGGAATCTTGAATTTTGCAGGAAAATGGATGGAACTAGAAGAACCCATTCTGAGCAAGGTAACCCAATCACAAAAAGATAAATATGGTATGTACTCACTCATATGTGGATTGTAGACACAGAGTAAAGGATTACCAGCCTACAATCCACACTGCCAGAGAAGCTTGCAAACAAGGAGGACCCTAAGAGAGACATATGTGGTCCCCTGGAGAAGGGGAAAGGGAGAAGATCTCCTGAGCCAATTGGGAACAAGAGAGGAGTGGGGAAGGAGCTAGATGAATGAGAAGGGGAGAAGAGGAGGACATGTGGAATCAGAAAGGTTGAGTCAGGGGAAGAATAGAAGAAAAAAAGAAAGGAGATACTGTAACAGAGGGAGACATTTTAGGTTTTCAAGAGAAATCAGGCACTAGGGAAAGGTCTGGAGATCTACAAAGATGAAACCAACTAACAATCTAAGCAACAGAGGAAAGGCTACCTTAAATGCCCTCCCCTGATAATGAGATTGATGACTGTCTTATATGCCATCCTTCAGCCTTCATCCAGCATCTGGTGGAAGTAGAAGCAGACACCCACAACTAATCACTAAACTGAACTGGAATCCAGTTGCAGAGAAGAACGAGTGATGAGCAAACCAGACCAGGCTGGTGAAACCCACAGAAACAGCTGACTTGAACAACAGGGAGCTCTTGGTCCCCAGAATGATAGCTGGGATACCAGCATGGGACTGCTCCAGACCCTAGGAACGTGGGTTCCAGTGAGGAGACCTCAGAAATCTATGTGACCTCCTGTAGTAGTTCAGTACTTATCCCTAGCATAAGTGTGGACTTTGGGAGCCCAATCCACATAGAGGGATACTCCATGAGCCAAGACATACAGGGGTTGGCCTATGCCCTATGCCAAAGGATATGATAGACTCTGATGACACCCTATGGAAGTCCTCATCCTCCCTGGGGAGCAGAAAGGATATGTGATAGGTGGGGTTTTAGTTGGGGGGATGGTAAGGGAGGGGGGAGTGGGAGATAAGTGTGATTGACATGTAAAACAATCTTGTTTCTAATTCAAATAAAAAGAAAGAAAACCAATGTAATTGCACAGATTTGATTCTCTTTCTATGAAAGAAATAGTCATTGATATATTTGTCATGTTGTCTCATTACTTCATAGAACTTAAAATGCTAACATGGATAGTGGAGTAATGGAAAAGGCTGTCATACTTTCAACCATTTTGATGGTAAATTTTAGAGCTCTTTTTATATAGGTATTAGCATATTTTATGAGCCATTTTTATATATACTTCTGTTGAAATATTTATTTTGAAATTAAAGTACAGGCGTTCTTCTCCTTGTCTGTTGTGAATATTGCAAGTTTGCTTCCCAGATTATCATTTTCTTTTCACATTTATGTGATAATGTTTTCATAAATTATCCTAAGATTGTAGATGTTCGAGCTTGACTACTTTTCCTTATGACTTTGGGAGTCAATATTATTAGATCCTTCCTAGATGCCTCTCCCCATTTATATTATATTGTACATGTTGTTGCTTGAAAATATGTTTTAAGAATTGGTAGATCATTGGCTTATTGAGGATGGCTTGTTGGGGCACAAGATGTGGCCCCATAATTTGGAAACACTAGAAATGTTAAGGGATCACAGAATTTGAACATATTAAAGAACAGTTCAGTGAATAATGATTTATACTTAATTATTCTATACAGTATAATGTTTTTGAATATGTATGGTTAAAAAACCCTCATTACCACACATTTATCACTCTTCATGGTGAGAAGAATAAAACTTTCATGTGTTTTTAAAAAATGAAATATAGTATCACAATTATTAATTGATGGCATATGAAGAAATTTTTCACAAAGTTTAAAATATGCTCATGATACCACAAAATCATAACATAATCAATCTTGCTCATCACCAAAATAAATAATTCATAGGACACAGGCCAGCATCACTCAAAAGTGATGCTTTATATCCTTGTGGGATACCAAAACATGTTCTTTTATCTTTTTTATCCTCCATCTAACCAGTTTGTGATTTCAGGCAAATAGATATATATAGTCTAACATAGCTCATAGGAAGAAAGTAACTGGGTTTAGAAATTTTATTTTATTAATTGTGCAACTTATTTAATTATACTTCACTCACAGACAGCTGTATCTCACATATATAAAAATTCTATGTTTATGTGCACACAAAAGTATTGTAGTGAATACCATTAGCATTTTTATAAGAAGGTTTGCTTATAAGCTGTTCATCCAGCTGGTAGGTAAGGAATAAGTCAAGGGCTTGTTCATTAATTATTCCTTCCCAAGACTTTTAGTTTTTTGTTTTTTTTTTATTTTTCAGGGCTGGGGATATGGTTTAGGAGTAGAGTACTTGCCTAACATTTGAGAAAACTTTGGCTCAAAAGCCAATGCTATAAAAATCAAGAATCCAAATCTTTTCTTCAGTACCTCCCTTATACACTGCATATGATATTAGTCTAGAAAGAACATAATACATTTTTAACATGAAATTTTATATTTGAAGGCTTTTTCGTAGAGAATATTTTGATAGTTAATTTTTGAGTAGCCCATTTATTTTATTGTCCTTTTTCAGTATTTGTCTTTTCATCTGAGAGCCTAATGTGTTCTAGGTAGTGTGCTAAGTACTTTTCATAAGTCATTCCAGTATCAAATTACATATTCAATACTTGTAACCTTAAGATAGTGAGTTAGTAAAATCTTTAGAGAAATGAAATTGGTGGCAATAACTTTTATTTGATATTAAAAAGAGGACTGATTTTTCTTTTGAGCACATCTACAGTTAATAATACTAAAATTTGAAACATGAGAAAAATATTATTATTCTTATTTTACATTACCTAATGCTTTTAAAAATAAAAGTCAAATGTGCTTTATAAGTTACCTTTTGTTGTGTAACAAGTGGTCCCAAAATTAAGCGGCTTAAGAGTCAAGATTCTGGCCGGGCGTTGGTGGCGCACGCCTTTAATCCCAGCACTAGGGAGGCAGAGGCAGGCCGATCTCTGTGAGTTCGAGGCCAGCCTGGTCTCCAGAGCGAGTGCCAGGATAGGCTGCAAAGCTACACAGAGAAACCCTGTCTGGAAAAACCAAAAAAAAAAAAAAAAAAAAGAGTCAAGATTCTGTAGCTTGGCTATTAGGACAAGCATTAGTTGGGAAGTTGGGTTTTTGACGTATCTCTGTTAAGATGCAAGTTAACAAGTTCATCCTACTTCTAGGATTTATGGGGGAACTTGGGAGGTGGTGTGGAAACCTAGTGCAGGGGAAACCTCCTGGAATCTATGAAGGTGACCCTAGTGAGGATTCCTAATAATGGAGGGTACAGAGTCTGAACTGGCCATCTTTTGTAGCCAGGCAAGACTTCTAGTGGTGGGGACTGGGTTGAGTTGTTGGTCAAGGAGGTCCCATGGAGATCTCTAAACAACCCAGACTGATGTTAGGACAGGTCTTTTTTTCTGAAAATTGAAAGTGGAGTTCCATTGCAAAGGATAATATCTACACGGCTCATTGAAGTTAGAGGTATTGAGCTGGTGCAGGCAGAGAGCTTTCACCCCTATGTTCTAGTCTTTTTGGCACAAGAAGGTAAAGGAACTCTGTAGGCTACAGAGATACCTGGACACCAAACCAGCTACAAAACCCTCAACCTGTCTTCCCTGCAAAATGTGCAGGTGAAATGGTGTTGTGACCCGGCATGTCTCAGCTCCAAGCCAACAGCCATGAAGTTCTAACTGAGTGGGAAAACGTGGGCTTGGAACCTCCTAGCAACCCAGCAGCAATAACTACCAAACAAGGCATCTTGTCATCTTTAGAGAGCTCTTAGTTCCATGTTGTAAAACTAGAATCTTTGCTTTATTTACCATCTTTTCAGCTGTTTCTTATCCGTGCTTCCATGGCCATGAGGAGATCACTTCTGTCCTTCTCTCTTCTCTGTCCTCACTTGTTACTAACACCCCTAGGACCTCCGCCCAGGTGCAGGTCAATTCAGATGTTTAGGCCCATAGAGATGCAAACTAGGAGGCATTCCATACTGAGGCTATGCTAAAGGATAGCAGAGTTGCTTGAATTAGCAATACAATAGTGGTCCAGAGCTCCAGGTTGCTCCTATTTAGTAAAACCCTAGGCTGGGTCTCAAAATATTCCATAGCAGAACTATTTTCGTCCCCCACAAAAAGGTGGCACAGAACTTGTAGGAGTGACCAACCAACATTTGGTTTCATTTGAGGCCCATGACACAAGAGGGAACCTATAGCCTATACTGCCTGGCTGGCCAGGAACCAGAGACTGGACAGTCCAGAGACCTAGGTCTGTGCTTTGTCTAGTCATCATCAAAGAGGCTTCCATTGGCAGCAGATGGGAGCAGGTGCAGACACCCACAGACAGATATTATGCTATTCTGGAATGGGCAGCAAAAATTCCTGGGGACTTAAGAGGTGGCTCTCTTGAGAGACAGAGCACTTTCCAGGAAGCAGTTCCTTACCTGAACCCAGACCTGCCTGGGACAGAGATAACAGATGGAGCAAATCCAGTAGTATCCAGCTCTGGGCTTGCATTTCACGTCTTAAGAATTTTTTATGCAACTGAGCTAAATCATTACTGAAAACCAAAATGTTCTAAAGTAAAAGGATCTCTTTACCTAAATGTAAAACCCCAAAGTGTTATTAATCCATTCATTAAATAATGTCCCATAAAACCATGAGAAAAAGAAATGAAAGGAGAAAAATACATGCAAATAAATATAGATTATCACTACATATGGACATCACTATGGATAGTCCACCTGTAGAAATGTACTTTCCTTTCAATAATATTTCTTTTTCCAATTTTCCCAAGTCTCCCAATGAGCAGTTTGTCTGTCTCATCTAATTATCTCACAGCTCAATGTCTCTCTGCTCTCCTTCTTTCCTCTTTCCCTCCACCTCAACACACACACACACACACACACACACACACACACACACACACACACACACACACACATTTGTCTTCTATCAATATTCTTATTCTTGATAGAAAACATTTAGGCCACTAGCATGCTTCAGAACGAAGACAAGATTTTCATTTTTGTCTCACTCTAGGTCTCTGAAACATCCATAGGTAGATTTTGGAGATTATACAAGTAGATTGCTATGAAAAATAAAATTCTTAAATTAGCTTTTGAAAGCAAACAAAAACTGACTGCAGACTAGACATTGACAGAGAAATGCTGAACGCAGCAGCTAGAGCAGTGAAATGCTGCTGGAAAAGAGCAGCATACCAAATTGCCTTGCCAACCTTGCTGCAGTGGCTGTTCAACAGGGTTCCCAGGCTGTGTTCAAGTTTTGGTTTCTATTTGTGCTTTGCTTCAGTGTTAACTTCCAATTTAGGCTTTTAAAATGGAAAGTCAATCTTAAAATCAGCTCTGATGCCAGAAAAGCACTTTTGAAAAGGCAAGAAAAGGAAGGCATTATGTTTACATAGAAAGTGGGCAGATTGAGAAACTGTAATAATTTTAAGTGACTTTTATGCTAGGGTGTCCTTTTTCTGATAGTGCAATATATTCTGTATCTCTAGATAACTTACAAGATTTGATTAAAATGTTTTATAGGTCACTTAAAATACATATTTAGAAAAACCATAATCATTTCATTAGTCTAAATGTAATTGCCTACTTGATACAATGTCTTTTATGCATATTTATATTCAGCCCTTCATTTGACTGACACTGAAGCTAAGCCCCTTCATATTTAGGCATTAATATATGTAATAACCTGGGAGCTTAAAAATAACACGTTTTGTGGGTAGGATATACCTCAGAGGAAATTGGTAGCCTAAGCTAAGTAGATTCTATGTTTTCTAAAGACACTTAATAACAAAACATGAAAGCCATATGCTAAAATAATATATGTAACTATTAATAATAATGTTATAGTCTTTTAAAACTCACAACTAAATGATATTTTTCTTGATTTATTCAAGGAAGATGTACATCTCAACAAAGTGAGAGCTCTTAGCTAATAAAGTGGCATGTCTGTAATTTGAACATGTAATTTCCTCGCTGATTCTAAAACCCATATTCCTTTTACTGCCTTTTCCTATTTTCTCTTAAAAATCAACATAGGTAGATAGGCATGGTAGTGCATGCCTTTAATCCCAGCACTTGGGAAGCAGGAGTATAGCAGATCTCTGAGTTCAAGGCCAGCCTGGACTACAGAGTGAGTTCTAGGGCATCCAGGGCTACACAGAGAAATCTTGTCCCAAACAAAACAAAAGAAAACAAACAAACAAAATAAACATCAGTTTCCTATCCTTAAAATTTATAAATATTTTCCTACATGTACATCTGTGTACCATATGTATGTATGGTTCTAATGGAGCCATAAGAGGACATCAGATATTCTGGATCTAGAGTTACAGACAACTATGAGGCATTGTATAGGAAGGAGGCAAATCCAGTGCCCATGGGGAGAGCAGCCAGTAGTCTTAACCACTGAGGCATCTCTCTGGCCCCCTGCCATACCTTAAATATTTTTATCATATATTTTTAAAGATTTATTTTATTTTATGTGTTTGTGTGTTTTGTCTACATAGATATCTGTGTACATGAGTATGCAATGCCTATGTAGCTCAGAAGAGGGTATGAGATCCTTTGGAACTTGAGTTAGAAATGGCCGTTAACCATCATGTGGGTACTAGAAATCAAATTCAGGCCCACTGGGATGAGCAGCCAATACTATTAACTACCGAGCCATATCTTCATCCCCTGAATCCTTTCTTTTACAGGCAGAAAATATATAGCAGGTATTCATTTAGTTTAATTAAATGTTTATATTTTTTGCATTTATGATAAGGCCTAATTCAGTTACTTTGCTACTTTTTACTGGCACTATTTATGATTATAATTTTGAACTTTAAAAAACCCAGTGATGCCTCTTATGAATAGTAGCAAAAACATTTTTTTAATTTGAAATTTCACTTCAATTGTGGAAGATTATACCAATTGTTCATCCCATACCAAGTGGTCGGTGCTGAAAACACCTACACACAAGTAATATTATATGGAGTGAGTAGGTTGTATTCATTTATTTAGGAATACATATGTATATAACAGTAATCTAAAAAAAGATGCCATATTTGAAAGATAGTAAAAGGGTACAATGCAAGGAGGGATTGGAGGAAGGAAAGTTAAAGGAAAAATGATATAATCATATTATAATCTCAAAAATTACAAACTGGGGATAAAAGGAACAAAAACAAGAAAAAATGAGATGAAAGGTGAAATGACAAAGAGATACAATCCAAATGTTTTCATTGTTTCTCCTGATTCTTTAAGAAAGCCTCTCAAACACAATTATTCCCACAGTTTATACTTAGCCCTTTAGCACTGTCAGTTAGAGAATGCATAGTTGGTGAACTTATATACTTCACCTGGCCCATGGTTCTATTTAAACAATGTTATTAACATAGAGCACATTCTCTCTGTCTCTGTCTCTGTCTCTGTCTCTCTCTCTCTCTCTCTCTCTCTCTCAATACCTGTCTCAAAGTTGGAGTGATATGGGGAAAACAAAGCGTTCATATGTTTGTGAAATGTTATGTGGTGGCTCCTAACATCTGTTGTAATGTGATAACAAAAGGAAAAAGAAGAATGGATAGAAGAAGAATAAGAAAAATATAAATTGTCTGCCTATTCATTAAAAAGCTTATCTAGAAAAGATTCAGAAACTAGAATTAGTTACTTACATACAATAGAGAGTAATGGTAACAAGTGACAAAACTCAGGAATAGATTCTAAATTAAATACTAACATTTAGTAAAATTATTTCCCATTTAATTGAACTATAGTTATATAATGGTATGTTCTTGGTCTTAGGAAATAAACACTGAAATATTTACCTGACAATGACCTGCTATCTGTTACATTTATTTTAAAGATACAAAAAAAAAATGGGTGTTAGCAATTGGTGCATCTCACTAAGTGCTACACTGGAGGCATTTTTTAAATTCAAAGAAGACAAAGTCACTTTAATTTAAAGTGTGTATATTATGAGTTTGAAAAGAGAGAAAGAGAAACTATAGCACTTTGCTGTTAGATCAAGTCCACCATCTTTCTACACTTATTAGTACATTTTGACATAGTTTTAACCTGTAGGCCTTGAAGTCTAGTGCATTATATTTAAGCCTGTATTTACCCCGGCAGAATTGTATACAATATTTAAAAATAATGCATTCGATGCTGAAAACAATGAATCTCCTGCCAGATTCTTAATCTCCTCTGAAATCTAGCTGCTGTGGAAATAATTTGATAAAATCATTTCATTGTTTCAAGTATTTGAATGTGGAGACCGAATTATAGCTGCTGCAGTCTTTAACTCAGAGGTGGCCTACAAAGAAAAACCAGGGTCCGAGAGCTGGCAATTTTGATTTCTTTGGATTTGTTATTTGAGAAACTACTAGACAAGGATTTCTGTTATTAAATATGATCAGCTACATATACACTCTTTAAGAGTATATCATATTTTCAAATTTCTTATTGTCTTTTATTAAAATAAATAAATCCATAAGACCTATTACACGCTTTCCACCAACACACTAATTAGCAATCAGATATAATCAAGAATTTCTAAACATGGAAATTGGGCATTTAGGAATACTCTATATTTTTGTTGGACTCTTAGGTGAGGACAGGTGACACACTGTAAATCAACTGTGAGTCTGAGTTAAGGAATAAAGATACTGAACACTGAAAACAAGAAAAAAATGCAAAAATGAAGAGATAAAGACAAAAGTTACGACCACAAACTGAGGAAGGTATGTTTTGTACAGTCTAGGAAAATGCAGAATGTGTGAAAATCATTAGGTTATTTATATTAATAAAGAATATGAGACCATGGACATCTACAGTTGGAGAAATTGCCTGTGGGATCAGAAAGGGTTCCTCAAATGGCTTTTGCCACTCACAAGATGTCAGTATACAGTTGAAAGCAATTTTGATTTTGGTCTTGGAGCAGGAGGTCCTTATATGATGTACAGAGCACACTTATTATACTGAGAGGACAACAACATTCCTTTTTGCTTATTTTTTTTTAAAGTCTGGTTTTACATGCTTATAAAAGCTTATGACTGCAAACATTTCTGCCCAACTTCTAGTCGCAGAAGAGGTGTGCCTTTAACTATTTAACCAATTTTTCCTTTAACACTCAAGGTCTCAGTTCTGCATTTTGAGTAAAATTTGAAATAAATATTAGCCAAAGTTTTAATTAACTAACCCAAATTATTTCCCCGCTAATATATTTCCTAGAATTCTTCCAATATATTTCTACTTCTAGCTTCAGGAAGCATACTATTTTGGATATACTGAGCCAAACTATTTTCTATCTCCATAATCTTTAATTGTCAGTCAATATATAAAATCTAAGCCAGGAACTATCTTAAAATTGTAGGGAGTCACCCTAGCCCCGCCCAATAGTCCTGGGGCAGGTACCAGGTGGACCCGGGGACTCGCCCAAAGGTCTTGGTGAAGGAAAGCCGGGATGACGTAAGGGAGCTTCTTAAGGGGCGGCACGTGGGGACGGGGCCCCCTTTTGTTCTGGCCGCGCTGGCTGGGTTCTTAACCTAGCTCTGGCCTGTGTTTCACCCGGCTGTCCTCTGAAATAAAGAGACCTTAATCCAATATAAAATATAAACTTAAATAAATAAAAGACAAATAAGTTTCAAAATTCATTTTCTCAGTTGCACCATTTATATCTCTTATTCTCTATCCAGCATGGGACTAGTGGTTAGCACATTGGTCAGTATACACAGAACACATCTGTAGTTGAAAAAATTCCATTGGATATCATTAAAAAAGAATTTGCTGATTTGTGGTATAATTGATTTCTACATTGTTTGGAGCACTGGCTATGTATGTTATGATCAACTCTTCAAGATCCTTCACTGATTATTAGATTTCTCTACAAAAAAAAATTTCAGTACCTATGTAGAAATCTAATGAACCAAATACCTAGTGGTTCAAAGTGCTAAAAGAACTATTCCCATTCTTAAATAGAAGAAAAGAGTAGAAATGAGATGGCATGCCTATTTACTGACAGTGTTCAGTGTTATTTCAGTTACAAAATCTTGTGGCCACATTATAGTTTTTGCAGAACTACAAACTGACATTATTTTAGTTTAGACCCTACATGTCTCTCCTTCACACTTTGGAGAAAGTGAACAGCACAAATCATTCTCCTTGAGTTAAATAATTTCATTCCATTGTCTCTTTGTAACCACCAGACAATAGAGTTTGATTTCCAGTAGAAAGCTAGTATTTGAGTCATGTACTATAAATAGTTTCAGTTCAGGCATCTCATAATCGATGCTATCCTGAGAAGGCTAATCCTGCCAATGGCCATCCTCCAGGAGGATCAGAGTAAATGAAACTTGATGTGCTAGTGCTTTAGAGAGTCGGAAAGTCAAGCCTTATATATTTCTTGCTTGCAGAAAGCACAAAGTCCTCCAACAAATGACAGTCTTTTCTGAATGGGTCAGTCATATCATGTTCCTTCCTCACTTCATTCCTCCTGGGAATACATTTTTATAACTTAATACAGAAATTATATATTATTAATGAATTATATTAGCATAATGCCATCAGCTATCACTTTTCCAAGTACCTTAGTAGTTTAAGTATTACTTCTCAACATAGAAAGTAATAAAAATGTTCTAGTTCATGTATTAAATGTTTCAAGCAAAAGTAAGTATAGTAGTTCATTTGTCTCTACTGGTTTCCTATGTTTTATAATATTAATTTTTAACTTTACCCTTCTGCTCCTTAACTTCCTAATAGTAAATAATTCTAGAATAATTTAATATATGATAATTTAATATATCAGAGCTACAGCTTAAAAGATTACCTTTCTAATGGATACCTTTGAGCCTTCAATTTATTTAATGTCTCATGAGCTTTTACTATATTATTCTTTCCTCCTGCTTTTTTCTTCAAATTCTGTCTTCTTATTCCCTTTCAGCTGCTCATCATTTTTCCAAGCTTGTGCTTATATTCTTAATTTTTTCTTTTCTGTTTTTTCCTCTTCAATTTTTCTTTATTTTTGCAAATTTCAAAAATGTATATGATGAGATATCATAAATATCCACCATCTCCTCCTCCAACTACTCATGTTTCACTATGTAGCCCAGGATTATTATACATTAATTCCCTCAACTGCTAGGACTGAACACTGATATATGTAAAACCTTTGTTGTTTTCATGTGTGGATATGAAAATGAGACTGAGTAAAATATGGCATGGAAGTCCACTGAGATCTAGAATGACACTACCCAAAATACTTCTGATGGTCATCTATATCAACCTTAACTCTTTGAGAAGACCCATTAACATTTTAAACCTTACTATCCTCCTTAGCAAAAGAGGAAATAACAACTTTAATGGTTTGGACTAAGATGAAATGAGACATTGCCTATAAAGTTCTAAGTGTTATAGGCACTAGCAAGTTGCCAATAACATTTATAATTATTAACATGGTGGTGATGCAAATTTCAGGTGCTACCGAGTTTCTCCAAAAGTACAGGAACATCACCTAGTATGTCAAAGTACCTGACCAAAATTAATCATATGCCATTAAACTTTAATTCCTGGGCTGCTTATTTATACTCAGTTGATTTTAGATTATATTAACTCATCATTTCAAAACAGGGGCAGTGGAATGATGAATGTTGTTCCACTTCATATTACAAAGTAATTATGGGAAGGCTATATTGGTAAAAGCACACACACATGTGTATATGGGGACATAAATGCACGCTCAGGCACATACTGATTTGTTTGAAAAGCTGTTTGTGACAGACAATCCCCAAAGTGACTGATTATGCATATTTAAACTCATAGATAGTAGGTTATAGATTCTGGGAAATAAAAAAAAAATGGAAAGCCATGCTGGGTGGTGGTGGCGCACGCCTTTAATCCCAGCACTTGGGAGGCAGAGGCAGGTAGATCTCTGTGAGTTGGAGACCAGTCTGGTCTATAAGAGCAAGTTCCAGGACAGCCTCCAAAGCCACAGAGAAACCCTGTCTTGAAAAACAAAAAAAAAGGAAAACCACATATGTCTAGTGGATGCTATTGTCATAATAGTTGAGACCTGAATAAATTTCATGACTGAAGTTGGTGAGATAGCTACCAGTGCAATCCCAAGGTGATCTCAATATCTTCAAGGATTTCATAATCAATGTACTAATGCTTGTAACAGTTTTAGTGTTACAAGGATTTCCATGCCCAGGTTTCAATGCCCCGTCTTCTTTTTTTGTCCAAAGAAATTCCAACATAAAATATTCAAGCTGTCTATGTCAAGAGTAGTACTTAATACAGGTCATTTCTTAGTTGCATGTTCAACACTGGGCAGTGATTCCTCACTAGGAATGCATTTTTACCCATAGATAAGGAAGTCCGATGAGGTCTGACAACAATTTTATCTCTCAAGTTTGAGGTCATGTGGAAAAGAATATTAGTATCTAGTGAATAGAATTCAGGTATTCTGCTAATTATCCTTATGCTTATTATCCTTATCCTTATGCTCAAGAAACCTTCCCCATCACCACTAATTATTTGGCTCCCAATGCTACTGAGATTTAGTGGACAAACTCTGACTCTTCAGTAATTTCAAAACATGGTCCAGATTGAGGGGGCATCATTTATTTCTTTCCAGTTCCATTTTATATAGAATATGTGTAAGTCAGTCCATCAGAAGGAATATGTTTCTTCTAAAATTTCTCTTCTATCACCACTTCAAAACAAAATGGATTTTGCTTCAATTGTTTTAGCTTTCACTAACAGTAACTTTAGTTTTTAAAACCTTTTATTTAGTCTTTGTGTCTTTCATATCATGCATCTCCATACCATTCATTTCCTGTCCCTTCATGTCTACCCTTTGCCCTTGCAATCCCCCACAATAAAATAAAATAAAATTTAAGAGAAAAAGAAGAAAAAAAAATAACAGAAAAATCTCATCATGGAAACTGTAAGTGTGACATAGTGACTCACACAGTAAACCCTTATAACCACATGTCTTTTGTGTTAATTGCTCTGAATCACTGGTCTGGTTTGAGGCCTCTGGTTTCTGCTACATCACCAATAAGGGGACCTCACTCGAAATCTTCTTCAATATCCTGCTGTTGCCCTGTATCATGGAGATCCTGCAGCTTTGAGTCTGTAGGACCTGTCACTTCATGTGCTCCAGCAGATAATTTTTCCACTACACTAGTATTTTTACTCTCAGAAAACAAAAGTTTTAGAACTGGATCACTTGGCCCTTTTCTTGTTTCCTCCCAGTTCAAAATGCTTGCATCTCTTAAAGGCCAGCATCCTCTTGGATCTGAAGTTGGGCTCCACACACTCAATCCTGACACAATTTTCTTTGTGGTTTCGGCTTTCAGAAAATTGGCTTGGTCTGCTCAACTATAAATCTGCTTATGATTGATCATAGTGTCACTTTCCTTGGGTATATAGGGAATCCCTGCCCTTCTTATTCTGGGTCACATTGTGAGGCTGATGCTTGCTACAATTCTCTTTATTTCCTCCATTTTTTATTTAAATTAGAAACAAGATTGTTTTACGTGTCAATCCCAGTTCCCTCTCCTTCCCCTCCTCTGCTACCCCATACTAATACCCTACCTATCCCATACTATTTCTGCTCCCCAGAGAGAGTGAGGTCTTCCATGAGGGGCTTCAGAGTATGTCATATCCTTTGGGATAGGGCCTAGGCCCTTCCCCGTGTGCCTAGGCTGAGGGAGTATCCCTCTATGTGAAATGGGTTCCCAAAGTCCATTCCTATGCCAGGGATAAGTATTGATCTACTACAAGAGGCCCCATAGATTTCCGAGACCTCCTCACTGACACCTGCATTCATGGGGTCTGGATCAGTTCCGTGCTGGTTTCCCAGTGATCAGTCTGGGGGCCAAGAGCTCCCCCTTGTTCAGGTCAGCTGTTTATGTGGGTTTCACCAGCCTGGTCTGGACCCCTTTGCTCATCACTCCTCCTCCTCTGCAACTGGATTCCAGTTCAGTTCAGTGTTTAGCTGTGGGAATATGCTTCTACTTCCATCAGCTGCTGTATGAAGGCTCTAGGATTATGTATAAATTAATCATTAATCTCATTATCAGGGGAGGTTATTTAAGGTAGCCTCTCCACTGTTGCTTAGATGGTTAGTTGGTGTCATCCTTGTAGATCTCCAGACATTTCCCTAGTGCCAGATTTCTCTTTAAACCTATACTGGCTCCCTCTCTGATGGTATCTCTTATTTTGCTCTCCTCTATTGATTTCTTAAGAAAGTCCTTCATGTTTTAGCTACATTGAGCTTCTTTGCAGTAGAGGCATCTACGCAATAAAAACGAGAGACACGGTATCTGAGATCACTGCCTCAACTGCAAGCTTGCTTCAAATTTTTATAATTTCCTCACAAATAGTTCATAAGCTTGTTTTCAGAATTTTATACAATGCAAGATTAGACATATACAATTTGTAATGCTTTAAGAATTAAAAATAGATTGGAAAGCCTTTTAATAATAGAATGTACTACTCTACCTCTCCAGGATCACATCTTGTTAAAACCCTATTTGTATTTTAAGCACCGAGTGTACTGAAAGACGTGCCATATTTGAATTTCTCCATCTGCCACATCCTTTGATTTCTCAAACCTCTGTGCTGTTGTCATCTGGCTCGTTTGATTAAAATATCCTTCAAGCAAATTCCATACCATTTCAGCAACTCTGCCTCATTAATGCATTAGTTATTTTATTTTCCCTTGCAGTAATAAAATACCACGACCAAAGCTACCTAAAATGAAATAGATATTTTGGCTTATGGTTCCTGAGAGATCGTCATTATGGTGAGGAAGGTATGGCAGCAGAAGTGAAAAGTTATATTGTCCAAACACAGGACAGAGGGAGAGAGGTGTGGAGGGATAACATGAAGTGGAGTGAGTCTGTAAGCCCTCAAAGCCTAGCCCCAGTGACATACTTCTTTCAGCGAAGCTGTACCTCCTACATATTCTGTAACCTTCCCATACAGCATCACGAACTGTGGACCAAATGTTCAAATACATGCGTCTATGGAAGACATTTGTCATCTAAACCACTGGAAGAAGTGCTATGATTTTTGTATGTGTTTAAGAAATTTATGTGCTAGAACCTTAGTCTGCTGTAATAGTTGTAGGAGGTTGGGCCTCATTAGAATTATTAGGATTATTGGGATTAGAGCTCTCATTAAATGGTTAACTACATTGGTAAATCAGAAGTTTCTGCTTTCTTGGGACTGGCTTAGTTACCAGGAGAGTACATTGTTATAAAGCAAGGCTGCAATTTCACATATTTTAATTCCATTGCATATGTCTGCTTGCCTTCATATTTTTCTGCCATAAGTTGTTGTAGCAGCAAAAGGCCTTCACACAATGTGGCCATTCTTAGAACTGCTAGAACTCCCAACTGCTAGAACCCTGAATCAAAATGAGTGTCTCTTCTATTATAGCATCAGAAAGAGTACTCAGTCAATGAAGGCTGTCTCTGACTCTTGGTGTTTGAATTAAACACCTTGTAATATACTTCCTTATACTTATACTTCCATATACTTATATGATACATAACACATATATTAACATAAGAACTGGTTGTTGTTGACCAGCGTTGAACTAAAACTTATAAAATATTGCCTTATGAATAATATAAAAATTCCCAAACAGACAATGACATACCCATATTACCAATATGGAAATGATATAGTATAAGACATCTATTTGCCGAAGTGGAAACAGGAAGCCAGTGCACATCGTACTGTGGCTACTCACCTGAAGAACGTTTTGTCCTCAAGGGGGTAAATGAACAAAGACAGTGAGATTTACCTGAAATTGAGGAGCTTCCAGACAATAGCTGTCAGATCTCCTGGTATTAGATTGCCTAAAACCAACTGCAAATAGTACATACAGCAAGAGAGCATGTCAGTGGAGTACATATAAATTAGGAGCCCTCCATAGAACGTAAATCTGAATGGAACACATGAAAAATACCCACCACAGCAATGGGATAGAATAAAATGTGTTCTCAAAGTCTAACAGATCTTAGTTTTAAATGCAAGTGCTCCTAGTCTCTAGTTGTGTGGTCTTTGACAAGTTGTTCAGTATATGAGTTTTGTCTGTAGTAACAGCAGAAAATCATTTGCATAACTATCATTAGATTGGAAGAAGATAGTGTATAGACATGACTTAGGCATTGTTAGCTTGTAGTTGGGCAAAAAAGATCAAGATCAAAATTTCAGTGTTATTTTTAAAAAGTTAAATTTACCCTGTAATTTCTTAACAAAGTAAAATTGTGTCTTTCATCTTTGCCAATGCTCTCACAACTGGTAGGACTATAGCAGAACTAGTTACATTAATGGAAAGTTTCCCAGATCATCCTGAGTCAGTATTATCCTCATGAGCTTTTGTATATATGTACATACAAAATGAGGATAGAAGGCTCAAAACTGCCTGCATCTGTAACTTCAGTATCTGTTTATTTTACAGTGAAGTAAAATTTGCTGGAGCAGTATTTATATATTCCTCATATAGACTATATCTGCGTTCAGATGTAGTCCGGTTTAAATAGCAAGAATTAATCCATTGAAGAGAGACACAATTTGGCTGAAACATCTGTTTGATATTCTGTGCAAATAACTTCATCTCTTCTCCATGCAAAAAGAACACAATCTTACTTATAATAAACATCTTTTGTAACAGCAATCATGCAGCTGCAGGAAACATGGCTTATCATTAGATAATCACATCCTTTGGGGATTGGATGCACCCAACTGTGTCTCAGGCTTTCTATGTTGGAAATTTAATTTTCTTATCAATGTCAGAACTGTTGCTTTCCACATATTGCTTAATTAATAACTGAACCATAATTCCATCCTCATAAACTATATTTAAGTCTATATGCTATATGTATGTGTGTACAATACAAGTAGGACTAAATATAGATAACACTGACTTTTGCATATCAGCTAAGCACATTTACATTTTATGCCCTAGTATTAAGTTGCTCTAGTGGGTACATTTCTTCCATCCATGAAAACATCAACTCATAAAACTGATTTAGTTGGAGAGAACTAGTACAGTTATTAAAGTCTTGCTCATCCCCACCCTGATAACATCAGCCCAGATTTAAGAAAATAAAGGTAATGGTAAAAATAAAGGTTAGTAAAAAGTGAAGGTGACAACTTTAAAAATTGAACCTAAATTCTAATCGTCATTTGCAATCAGCCAGATATATTTTGGTTAACTCTGAGAACAGATTGGCCGTTTCTGGAATTACAGTAAGAGATATATACATTTGCATCCTTTTTTCTTAGTATTTAAAATCAAAATTATCCCTCCATATTCTGCAATGATATAGCTAAATGGCTGGTAGCATAAGGATCTGTGATAGCTCGTGCAGTGTAATTCAGCTTTTGAACAGGGAAGCCTCTGAGCAACTGCCTCTGGAATGAATCCCTTCCACTAGAGGGCAGCATTGAGAGGACCAGGGGCTGAGAGATGGATTTCTAAGGCTGCTTCAGTTTGGCATCCTTTCAATAAGTATAAAACCAAGTGAAATATTTCAACAATTACTCAGCTAGTCAGGATATATCTTGAATTTCTCTAACCACTATTGAACAAATACATTGATCCCCAGAGGATGATGGAAACCATATGGAACATAGCCGCTCCCAGTTGATACTGTCCTAAATCAATTATGTTTCTGGCCTTTGGCTTACTCACGAGTAATTAAAGCCGAGTTCAGATCAAATAATGGGACAGCCACTAAATATGTGTTTGTTTTTGTATGCCATTGCAATTTTTGTATGTCATTGCAATTTTATGACTTTTGTTTTGCAGTACAATTCTTACCATCATTAATTGGTCCTTTGCCCTGCTTTCTTTTAATCTCCCCTACTGACATTAGCAGAGCTTTGCTGTGTAGTGATGGTGGTTACCACTTACTTGATTGCCTATTATGTGTCATGCATTTTTCATGATTTAGTTCTTCTATATATTAAAGATAGTTATGTAGGTAAGTAAAACCAAGTCTAAGAACGTGAAGTGTGTGTAATTACTTCCTTGGCTTCTCTGTCTTATATTCTTAGGCATATCAGACATTTGATTAAAATGGGGGCCTTACCTTCCCCCTAGTTAATGGCAATCTTATTTTCTAGTTTCTCTGAAACAAAACATTAAGGCTTGTATTGGCTTCTGTCTCTTTCCCTGAATTCTGTCCATCAATAAATTCTATTGAAACTAGATTCAACATACTTACAGAATCAGACCACTTCTTACCACATTCATAGCTACTATTCTAGTGTTAAACATCTCATCTTAACTGGATTGTTTGTGATATTCATTTACCTGAACAGTCTAACTCACTTTTCTTCTTTTTATTCCTGATTCTTAACATAAAATCAAATAATCTAAAAGTGTTAGATAATGTCATTTTGCTTTTGCTAGTGGTATTGTCAAAATAAAAGACAGAATCACTGAAATAGCATCTAAGACCTTATCAAGTAAGCTTCATGAGGGCAGAGGTTGTAACATTTTGTTCATTGATATTTCTGTGGGAGCCTGCAATATCTGCACTGTAGTGGGTGCTTGCCCAATTTTTGCTGATTGAATTAATAGAAACAAATTGGGTAAAAGTTATTTCATCAAATGAGTGGTTGTCTTAGCCGTTTTGGTCTTCTAGGAATAAGAACTGAATCTAGATAATTTACAAAGAACATTTTTTCCAGTTCTGGAGTCCTGGAAGCCCATGATCAGGGTGCCAGTAGTTCAGTACTCAATTTCTCTGCTTCAGAGATGATGTCCTCAATGTTGAATCCTTTGGAAGGGGAGAATGGTACCTTTCCTCATGATAGATATGCTGGTGAGAGAGGAAGTTCACATCTACAAGCCCTTTTTATAGTGATACTACTTTTATAGTAGTGCCATTTATGAGGTAGAACTTTCATGACCCATGTATCTCCCAGCAGACCTCACTTCCCAACACTGTTGCATTGGTCATTACATATCTACTATCAATTCAGAAAGGATTCATTCAGAACACAGAAGTGGCTGAGTTTAAATCATTTTCATGTAACTTCAATGACTTTCTATCTCTTTCAGCACATGCAGAGTTTAAATTTGGGGAAATAACAACTCAAAGTGTTTGATTCTTTCCCTGTTATCTCATATTCCTCCTTCCTTTAACTGTACTTTATGAAAGTTTTCATGGATAAAAAGTTGATTGGGGGCTGGGACATAGCTCAGTGGGTGTCCTTATTGTGCAAGCATGGGGACCTCAGTTTGGAGTATAAGCACCTACATAAAAGAAGACTGTGGGGTACATACCACTAATCTCAGCAATGTAGGTTTAGAGACAGACAGTCCAGGGATTCACTGGCCAGGCAATCAAGGAAAACCTTGAATTTATGTTTAGTGAATAATTATATTTCAGAAAAGAATAGTGGAAGAAACAATTTAGAAAGACATCCTGGTTTACATCTACAGTATTTATACACACATGCACTATCAAATAAACTGCCTGCCCCACATCCCAAAACATGCAAAAGATAGACTGGGAGTTGTGGTAGTAGAGAGTGATTACTAAGGCAAATATTTGGGTTGCATAAGATTACCTTAGAAGAGTGAAGAGAGATCCTGACGCGTGCTTTCCTAATGTTAGAAGTAGTTCTGCATAGTAAGGTGGTACTAAAACTGGCTCTTTTTAAAATTTCAATTAGAAACAAGATTGTTTTACATGACAATACCAGTTCCCACTCCCTCCCATCCTCCCCTACCACACCCCCAACTAGGCCTTCCATAGGGTGTCATCAGAGTCTGTCATATCCTTTGGGATAGGGCCTAGGCCCAGCCCCCGTGTGTCTTGGCTCAGAGAATATCCCTGTATGTGGATTGGGCTCCCAAAGTCCACACCTATGCTCAGGATAAGTACTGAACTACTACAGGAGGTCCTGGAGATTTCCAAGGTGTCCTTACTGAAACCCATGCAAAATGGGTTCTTAAAAAGGTTCTAATCTTTCCTTTTTTGATAGCAAATTTTATGCAGCTTTAAAATATTTTCATCTATAACCCACGAGTCGTGTTTTGTAAGCCTTTGGCAGAATTCATTAGAGTATTCCAGAAGAAAATAGTGATTCTACATTTATTTCAGTGTTTCTTTTTATTCTTTTGACATAAGTCTTCATGTTTTAGAGATCAATATTAAAACACCTCCTTACCTTCTATTCTTTAGTTTTTTTTATAATGTCAAATCATTTAACCTTGTTTCCTAAATCCAATTTCTAAAACTTTAATCATTTTTTATTACTTTGATGTAAGTCCTCTTCAAGTACTTCCCATAGTAAAAGCTGAAAGGGTTCTATTCCCATTCTCCACTATGGAGATTTTTCTATTTTGTTGTCAAAAATTAAGCACAGTAGAGTTAAACACACAGACTCTTTTGAGCCTGGTGCCATATATATATATATATATATATATATATATATATATATATATATATATATGTGTGTGTTATACATTAGTGACACATTTGTTTTGACAGCATTGTTCCACTATTTCAAATGATTTTAAATAATTCTTCTTTAAACCATTTATAGTTCATACTTTCCAGGACTTATGGTCATGTGCTTTTGTGGTTTTTAGATTTAGAGCATTATCTTTTAATTTACAAGAGAAATTACTACTGAAATACTACAAGGACTTTACCAAAAAATAAAATAAAACAAAAACCCTTTGCTTTCAACAAAAGAATTGAATTGCATGGTATGTGCCTTATTCTTCATGTATTATTACCAAAGCATTCTCTTTCCATGGGAAAAAAGGCTGATCTGGGGTTTCCAAATTTTCTTTATTATTTTAGCTTCTTCATAAGATTACTGAAGACAGCACGATGACCATTTGTTTCTGCTTGTTTTCTGACTTAAATTATAAAAATAAAAAATAAAAGTGAGAAGGTTCACTTGTAGATGCTTCAAGTCTAATGTAATATCTTTCACGTATATTTAACCAGTAAACCAATTCTTATATTAACCTTAAAATGCAAGGATAACATTCAGTGGCTTAGCTACTAATGTTTGCACCTTTTGTTAATGGCAAGAGCTTAACTTGTATCTGAGCAAATAGTAAACTGATAAGGTGCCTTTCAATGTAATCTTCAATCTCATCTGACATTTAAATTATATAGTCTGTTTTGAAATTAGTAATTGTAAAAACAAGCAAAGGTCTTCTATTATCAACCTTTAATTGAAAAGTTTTTTAAAGTAAAGATAGAGATATTTATGGTTAATATTACAGCAATAAACCAGTGATGTTCAGTGGAAACTTACATGGAAATGGAAATTTTACCCTCTGTCTACAGAATATAACTGGGTGGCCTTGGGCCACATGTAGCTATTGAACTTTTGAAATACATCTATTGAATTGAATTTGTAACTTTATACACTCAATAAAGTAAATTTAATCCAATTCAGTGCATTGAGCAGAGTAGCTGAACTTATAGTTTAACTTTAATTTAAAAATATCTAGTCATATGTGGGCAAAGTGGTGATTGCTTTTTTGTTGTTATTTGTTTCCCAGCTTCCTTTCTGGCCAGAAAAGAAGGTTATGTTATCCATGACAACACTGAGAGGGCAGTTTTAGGTCTCTTTTCTGGTTATCAGTTGATTAATTACAAACCACCCCAAATTTAGTAGATTAAAGCAACAGCAATTTTTTAACATTCTAGCAAATATTGCAACCATATTATTTAGAAGGATGTTCCAAATTTTACCTATTGTCATCCTGCTGTTTATTTATATTGAATCATCATTCCTGATTTGGTTCCAAGTTTTATTAACTGAGTTTGCTTCTAGCTTCTAACATTGTGGGATACAATTTGAACCCTAATATGTTCCTTGTGGCTCTTAGTTCTAGTTCTTTTATGGAAGTTTTCAGTTGAGGATAAGAGGTACTTTAATATTATTTGAATAAACAATGACAAATGTGCATAGTGATAGTTTTTTTTAGAAGTTCTGAGAACTGGATCCAGCACTTTACACATGCTAAGCATACACTCCACCATTGAGCCCCAAAGGCATTTTCTTTCAGCCTCTACAGTTGATCACACACATGGAAGTGATGAGGAAATCAGTAACATTCTTGATGGATATTATAGGCCATGTGATCTTCATTATATTCTACAGTTAATTTTACAGTCTTACTTTTTAGAAGTATCCAATGTATACATGAATAATAATATCATTATTTAAAATTAAATAAAAGCTATAAAATCAACAGTTACAGATTTCTTGAAATAATTACTATTTGGTTTAGAATTGTGAGGTATACCAGGTGCTATTGAAATTCATAGCTATTTAATGACAACACTGATTTCTCTGGAGCAGGTGTTTCACTAGAAAAACTCAAATTATTATAGCTGGAGTGTAGCTGGTTTTTAACTTACAATTGTGACTCAGATGTTTGTGAATTTTTACCTTTCATATTGAGCTTTATTTCAGAAAAATTTCGTGTGATGATATTATAGTTAAGATCATGTAGTCTATTGTCAAATCAGAATTTAAAGTCAAGTAATTCTGTACTTTCTGTCTCCTTATTCTTCACTATGAAGAGAGGGATTTTAAGGTCCTTTATAACTTACACAGGATGCATATTTTTTCTAGATGTGTGTTGTTTATCACTGTGTAACAAGCCACCTCAGAAATAAATGGCTTAAAAATTAAACTTGTTATTACTGTTCACAAGTAATCAGGCAGGTGTTCATCATTGCTCCTCCTGGGTTAATTTGGGTATCTAAAGAACTATTGATTTGTCTGGTGAGTCATATGTCAAGAGTCTGGTCCATGTTTGCTTTTTTCTGAGATAACTGTATTTTCCTCTAAGTGGTCTTTCATCCTTCAGTAGTATAGTCTGGGCTGGAAAGGTTCCAAAAGACTATACAAAAGGGCAAATAGTCCATCAAGGTTCATAGTCAGAGATGGCATACCACTGCTGTGCTTCATTCTGTTGCTCAAAGTCATTGCAAAACTAGATCAGTTTCACATGTTGGGAGAATAGTTCCCATCTTGTGACTAGGATGTGTTAATTAGGGTAATTATTTCGGTATCAGGTTGCTACAGTGACATCAGAGGAAAAGAATCAGGTGGTGTGCATGGCTCCATCTTTGATCACCCCTCTCTGAAGAGCTTTCATTCATTTGGCTGTTGGATGTCATTCTTGTTGCTTGGCACTACCATGAGTTACCTGAATTTCATATGATGTCCTCTGATCATGATGACTATGAACTTTGTGCTCTCCTTATCCCAATACATGATTCATTAAGGTGTCCATTCTATATTCTAATTTTGATTTTCTACTGGGTTATCTTTATTAAGCACATATTTATTGCCATATACCATGTTAAACATTTTATAATGTTATCTTATGTTTTTGTACTCTACTAGTTAGTGTCTCTTTGGGAAAGGGATAGAAAGTTTATCCTGTTTTAATTATTGCTAGAGTCCTAGCACCCAAAACAATGAGAAATTAGTTATATTAACAAATGTCTTAACTACTCATGCCTTTCTGCTTTCAAACATCCCTCAGTTTTTATTCTTTACTATTCAAGTGTAAGCCTGTAATTTGTCTATCTACCATGGCTTCCTTGAAACCATCATTTTCAGAAACACAGTGTTTGTTATTTATTTTTGTGTTTATGAGGAAATTATTTAACTTTAGTAGTTAATTCATACTCTCCTGATGGATACTGAACAGTAAGAAGCATAATAATGGAATCAAGGAAATTTATAAGGAAGAAAAAACTCATAAACGTTTCAAAATATTGTCCTGCTTCACAAGTTAAAATTATTTCTAGCATATTTAAATCATATTGATTCCTTAGAAGATTGAAAATTTAGATGAGGGGGTATTCCTCTATATGGAATGGGCTCCCAAAGTCCACACCTATCCCAAAGGATATGAAAGACTCTGATGGCACCCTATGGAAGGCCTCATCATCCAGGGGGAGCAGAAAAGATATGTGACAGATAAGGCCAAGGTATATAACTTTATTGGATTAATTTCACTGTTGAGAATTTAAGGCAGAAAATTTTCTCTAAATTAATTTATAATGCATAAGATTGTCCTAAGTTTGATGTCAAAACACAAAACCCTCAAAACAAACAAAATACCTTGTGTAGCTATTCTGAAAACTGCCTTCATAAAACTTCATTCATACTAATGAAAGGAATAACTCAGCTAAGATACTAAGGGAAAAGGGGAAAAATCAATAATTTTAAAAATCAATCCCAGATATGCTTAAAGAATACACTAAATTATTGTAGAATTCCAGTCTCTGGATTATTAAGCTGCTCTCCCCTCTTTATTTTTCCTTTCTGATATATTTGGAAGGCTATCTGTCTTGTGTAAAGTAAGGCAGTAGTTCAAAGCTAAATTTAGCTCACAGTTACAGAATAGATAGAACCCAGATATCTTCTTCTGTTGGTGTTCAAGATTTGTTATAGGCTCAAATGAACTCTAAATACCTTTCCTGTTTTGTTTTATACCACTGATTTGTGAAATCTGTTTATGAAGAAACCAGAAGCTGTAATTCAGTCTATAATATTAAGTGATATGGTTTGATGATTGTTTTGTTGAACCAAGTAAAAATTGACCCACCAGTGGAGGAAAGACTTGACTCAGAATCTATGAAAACAGTAGAGGCATATTGCAAAGGTCATGTTATCAGCCAGTCAGATGTGTGAGTGGGATCTGCCTTCATTGTCTCAGGCTTATCAATTCTCCCAATTCCAAATATAGTATCAGACATCTTATTTATTTTGGATCTTATATATGAACCTAACAAGCCATGCAGATTGTTCTCATTCTATCAGAAGTAATCTTATTTACACTAAAAAGAAGGGAGCTGGCAGTTTTTAAAAAGCTATGGAATGCCAGTTTTTAGCCCTGTGGTTTGCTACAAATTATGCTCAATATATTTGATCTTAGAAGCAGGAATCTTGATTATTTTCTTTCCTTTATTTATCTTTTCTGTTTGCAATATCATCAACAGATAAGCTATGGATTTTTAGATAAATATCACTTAAAATTGAGATTGCATAATACCAATTTACATTTGGATAAATTCCCAACTCTTAAGAAATATATATATATATATATATATATACATATATATATAATATAAATAATTTATATATAAATTATTATTCAGGAGATTATTCAGGTTTGTATAAATAAAGCTGACAACTAAGACTTTATTTTTTAAGTAATTGTTTCAGTATGAGGGAAGCAGAAACATTTTGTACTACTATACTATATTTCATGTGTTTCCTTGCCAATCATGCATGCTATGTATTTGCTGATGGAAAACAAATAATTAACTTCTAGATTCACCGAGAGATTAGTATCTTCTTTGTGGAAGATTTTGGTTGTTCTTGTTTCTGGTAAGATGCAGAGGAAATGACAGAAAAATGTAAGAATTATAGGGGGAAATAATTCTAGTTGTTAGGTACATATAAACAGTAGTAAGGGTGATTCTTTTCAAATTGCATTCTCTATACTCAAGGATGATAGAAAGCAGTAAAATCTAAAAGAAGACAGTATTTGAGAGAATTATGGACAAAGAAACATCTCCTTGTATATCATTTGAAGCAAGGGAGAAGAATCACACTGAGTATATAATATTGTTAGAGCTATAATGTGTGCTCTGTTTCAGAAAGAAGAATTGATTTGTATCATAGCTCCCAAAATGAAAGTTGTAGCTTACAAAAATCACATTTTTCAAGCTGGGCTTCTTCTATGAACTGAATGTTTGTGCTTCCTCAAAACCCATGTGTTGAATCCCACATCCCAAAGTAATTATATTAGTAAGAGAATCTTTGAGAAGTCATTAAAGGATGGACCACTCATTATGAAAATATGAGACTATGAAAGGAGACCTGAAGATGGTAGAGTGTGTGTTTAGTGTGCATGAGACTAAATTTTTTTATGTTATGTGTATGACTGTCTTGCCTACATGTATGTCTATGTAAACATGCATACCAGCAATCAGAGTACAGAAAAGATCATCAGATCCCTGAACTGGAGTTAAAGACAGTTATGAGTCATCATGTAGGTTTTGGGCATTGAACCCAGTTCCTCTGCAAGAGCAGCCAATATGCCTAACCACTAAGCCATCTCTCCATTCCCCATAAGGCCGGATTCTATTCCCAGCATCAAAAGTTAATAGTCACTAGAGATAATGCATCAATTTTCCCTCTCATCCCTCTGCCTCTCTCCCTCTCTTCTTCTGCCATGTGGGAATACAGGAAGAATCTGTGCATCTGCAGATCAGGAACAGTGTTTTTATAGGAAGAGAATAAGTGTATACTTATCTATTCCTTAGAGCTTTCAAAAGTGTGAGGAATGAATTCATTTTGTGTAAGCTACCAAGTCTATGAAAATTTTGTTGTATCAGTCTTGAAGTAACTAAGGTACTTTCTGCAAGAACTTTTGCTTTTAGCAAAAGAAGTTGCTTATTTATTTCAAATACTTATGAGACATTTATTGAGTAGTTTTTGACATGGTAGAAATTATAATACATATTGGCTCTCTTTGAATTCAGTAGAAAGTTATTTTCTTCTCCGATTCTGTACTCTTGTAGAGGAAATTTCTTGAACAAATATTCCTTTGATTTCTTGTATAATGTCCTGTATTAATCTTCCCCTGTCTAGATATATTCTCATTTTCTCTTTCTCTCATCCTCATCTTCTCTCTTTTTCTTTGTGTTGTCACTTCCTACTTTCTGTTAGAATGATCTCATCCTTTAACATTGTATATTGGTACAAAAAAACCTTATCTCTAACTTGAACACAAGCCCAAAATGTCATTTTATAACAGGGTGTCCATATAATTCATTGCAAAAGCATAATACTAGGGGAGAGTGAAAGCTGATGCTTTCACTTTCCTGGGGTGCTACATCCCCAAACAGTCCATGTGGTAAAATACTACTCTTCAGCATAAGCAAGATGTTATTGGTAGGTGGTAGTTCTCATTTTAAAGTTAATTTTTGTTTAAATTAAAAACAATCTTACTTTTCATACCAATCTCAGTTCCCTCTCCCTCCTGTCCTCCCATTTTTCCCACCTTCCCCCATCCACTCCTCAGGGAGGGTAAAGCCTTCCATAGGGTATAATCAAAGTCTGTCACATCATTTGGGGCAAGACCTAGGCCCTCCCCTGTGTATCTAGGCTGAGAGAGTATCCCTCCATAGGGAATGGGCTACCAAAGCCCACTCATGCATTAGGGATAAATACTGGTTCCACCGCCAGAGGCCCCATAGACTGCCCAGGCCCCCTAACTGACACCCACTTTCAGGGGGCCTGGTTTGGTCCTATGCAGGTTCCCAGCTGTCAGCCTGGGGTCTGTGAGCTCCCAGTTGCCCAGGACAGCTGTTTCTGGGGGTTTCCTCAGCATTTTCTTGACCCCTTTGCTCATGACTCCTCTCTCTCTATAACTGCACTCCAGGAGTTCAGCTCAGCACATAGCTGTGAATCTCTGCTTCTGCTTCCTTCAACTACTGGATAAAGGCTCTATGATTGCATTTAGGTAATCACCAATCTCATTATATGGGAAGGCCATTTAAGGTAGCCCCTCTACTATTGCTTAGATTCTTAGTTGGGGTCATCCTTGTGGATCCCTGGAGATTTCCCTAATGCAGGATTTCTTGTTAAGCCCATAATGGTTCCCTTTATTAAGGTATCTCTTTCCTTGCTCTTCTTCTGTGTTCTTCCCCCAACTTGACCTTCCTGATCTCCCATGTTCTGCTCCACCCTCCCCTTCTCCTCTCCTCTTTCTCTTACCTCCCTCCTGCTCCCCTCATGCTCCCAATGTACTCAGGAGGTCTTGTCCCCTTTGCCTTCTCTGGGGGCCATCTATGTCTCTCTTAGGGTCCTCCTTGTTTCCTAGCTTCTATAAGGTTGTGGATTATAGGCTGGTTATCCTTTTCTCTATGTCTAATATACACTTGTGAGTAAGTACATACCATGTTTTTCTTTCCGTGTCTGGGTTACCTCACTCAGGATGGTTTCTTCTAGTTCCATCCATTTGACTGCGAATTTCAAGATGTCTTTTTTTTTTACCCGCTGAGTAGTACTCCATTGTGTAAATGTACCACATTTTCTCTATCCATTCTTCAGTTGAGGGGCATCTAGGTTGCTTCCAGGTTCTGGCTATTACAAATAATGCTGCTATAAACATAGCTGAACAGATGTCCTTGTTGTATGAATGTATATGCCTAAGAGTGCAATTGCTGGATCTTGAGCTAGACTGATTCCCATTTTCCTGAGAACTGCCATACTGATTTCCAAAGTGGCTGTACAAGTTTGAATTTAAGTGGCAGATCTTTTAAGAGATGGGACCAATAGAGTGCTTCTAGTAACTGAGGGTATGCTATTGAAAGATAGTGGAACCTGGGGTTCTTTGTCTTCTTTCTCTCTTTTTTTTTACTTTCTATCCATAAAGTGAGTGGTATTAATCTTCCATTCATGCATGTTATGATTTGTTCCTTTACCACAAGCCCAAAGTACCAATCATGGGCTGAACTATCTAAAACTGAGCCAAAGTAAATGTTCATTGTTATAGCTTAAATCTTTCCTTGTTATAGTTTGATCATTTGTGTATTTGTTGCAGTAACTGAAAGCTAACCTATGGGGCAACAATCCTAAATAATAAATATTCTGGAAAGTCTATAGCTATGCTTACCTATAATCTATTGATAAAAACAGATACTATACTTGACCAGCCAAAGTGTTTAGAAATGATGACTATATTCTACTGGATGACTCTAACTGTATGTTTTGTGTGTGTGTTTTGCACATGTATGGGACAGCTAAAGCACAATCTTTGGTGTTTTGCAATTGTTATCCTTTTAAATTCATATTTAATTAATTTCTTTAGATGGAGCCTTTCACTGTTCTGGAATACTGTAAGTAGGCTAGGATTGATGGACAATGAGTCTCAGGATTCTTATTTGATTTCACCTCCCCAGTGTGTGGGATTCCAAGAGCATTCCATCTTGTATGGTGTGTGTGTGTGTGTGTGTGTGTGTGTGTGTGTGTGTGTGTGTGTGTGTGCATGCACACACTAGTATATGTGCATGTGCCTATTTTATTGGGTGTCTTTTGGAACTTGAAACACATTGGAGTCTGGGGTAACTCAATTCTCTTGCCTTCCATATTGCTTCTCTTACATTCTATTCAACATAATCGCTGAACCATTACACAGGCCAGAAATATAAATAGAACCCAAAACTTATAATCTCAAAACCTTCTCTTCTGCAGGTTACCAAATTCTGTTAAAATGTTTTCCTTAATGATGCCTTCTATCATAGCCCAATGTTTCTGTGTCTCTAAGCCTAGATTAGCAGATAACCTTCAAAAGGATTTACAAGCTTTTCTCCTCTAAATCATTGTTCACATTGCTGCAGACTCTCTCTCTCTCTCTCTCTCTCTCTCTCTCTCTCTCTGTCTCTTTCTCTGTGTGTGTCTGTGTATGTCTGTGAGTACGTGTGTGTGTGTGTGTGTATGAGCGAGAGAGAGACAGAGAGTGAATTTGAATTTCACTTGAAAATCTTCCATGCTTCCTCAACTATTCTTTTTAATTTAAATTAGAAACAAGCTGGTTTTACATGTCAATCTCAGTTCCCTCTCCCTCCCCTTCTCTCCTGCCCCCACCAACTCCTTATACCATCCCATTTCTGCTCCCCAGGGAGGGTGAGGCCTTCCATGTCGGATCTTCAAAGTCTGTCATATCATTTGGAACAGAACCTAAGCTCTCTCCCCCATGTGTCTAGCCTGAGATAGTATCTCTCTATATGTAATGGGTTCCCAAATTCCATTCAAATACTAGGGATAAATACTGATCCACTGCCAGAGGCCCCATAGATTGCCCAGGCCTCCTAATTGACACCTACACTCAGGGGGTTTGGGTGGGTCCCATGCTGGTTTCCCAGCTATCAGTCTGGAGTCCATGAGTTCCCCCTTGTTCAGGTCAGCTGTTTCTGTGGGTTTTCCCAGCATGGTTTTGAGCCCTTTGCTCATCACTCCTCCCTCTCTGCAACTAGATTACAGGAGTTCAGTTCAATGTTTACCTGTGGGTGTCTGCTTCTGCTTCCATCAGCTGCTGGATGAAGGCTCTATGATGGCATTAAAGGTAGTTATCAATCTCATTATCAGGGAAGGGCATTTGAGGTAACCTGTCCACTATTGCTTAGATTGTTAGTTAGGGTTATCCTTGTTGATCTCTGGACATTTCCCTAGTTCCTGATTTCTCTTTAAACCTATAATGTCCTCCTCTCCCTTCCTCTTCTCCCCTTCTCTTTCTCCTAACTCCCTCTCCCCTCCCCCCATGCTCCCAATTTGCTCAGGAGATCTTGTCCTTTTTGCCTTCTCCAGGGGACCATGTATGTGTCTCTTAGGGTCCTTCTTGTTCCTAGCTTCTCTGATGGTATGGATTGTAGTCTGGTTATCCTTTGTTCTATGTTTAAAATCCATATATGAGTAAGAACATACCATGTTTGTTTTTGTGACTGGGTTACCTCACTCAGGATGGTTTCTTCTAGTTCCATTCATTTGCCTTCGAATTTCAAGATTCCATTGTTTTTTTTTTTTTCTTTCTGCTGAGTAGTCTTCCATTTTGTAAATGTACCATATTTTCTCTATCCATTCTTCAAGTGAGGGGAA
The DNA here is from genome assembly GCF_003668045.3 of Cricetulus griseus. NCBI lineage: Eukaryota > Metazoa > Chordata > Mammalia > Rodentia > Cricetidae > Cricetulus > Cricetulus griseus. Next base: position 77,309,051 of record NC_048604.1, read on the forward strand.
TCTAGGTTTCTTCCAGGTTCTGGCTATTACAAATAATGCTGCTATGAACACAGTTGAACAGATTCCTTGTCGTATGAATGTGCCTCTTTTGGGTATATGCCTAAGAATGGAATTGCTGGATCTTGTTGTAGACTTAATCCCATTCTCCTGAAGAATCTCCATACTGATTTCCAAAGTGGCTGTATGCTCTGAATGTGCCTGATCTTGTCTCAACTATTCTTTTTAAAGATAAAATTCCACATGACCACACATTTTGGCTATTTGAACTTTTATCATAATTGCTGTTGTGTAACACTGTTCTTGGAAAGACATGAACAAATGTTTACTCACTTCAGATAGAGAACTGATGACACACTAAAGTAAGAGTTGTTACAGTTGAGTTTTATTGGGGTTACTTACTTACATTGCAGAAACTAAACAACTGCATCATCAAATACCACCACTGAATGGATGCCAGCTGACAAAAGCTGGAAACCTAGAGTATACTATAAAACTTGCAGGCAGTTCAGTGGGTTGGAGGGTATCCATTTATGGAGTTCACTTCATTTGAGCTATTCTGGGCAGCTCAGCTGGTTTCTGCTTCTTCTAGGAAGTCTGGCAAATGTATATTTCTTCTAGAAGGTTTGGGTGGTCTGAGCCTCTTTTAGGAAGCTTTGTTGGTCTGAGCTTTTTCTAAGCAGCTAGACTTATATAAGAATGATTTTTGGAAGTCTTCTTAAATGTGATTAGGGAGGGAGGAGCCTTGTGATTCTTGTTAGTTTCAGGGACTTCTTAAAGCTATTTTGTTTACTTCCTGAGCTTAACAAGTTTCCATGTCAGATGCATATTATTTTTTTTTACCTCCTCTTGGAATACCCTGTTGTTTTATCGTCCTGTAAACATCCTCTGTCTTACTAAGCTTTCTTCTTAGATGGAAGGTTTTAATCTTGGAGAAAACAGCTACATAACACTTTTCCCCAAAGGTACTTATTTTCTGATCCTCCTCTATCAGTTTTATTCTCTGACTAATTATCATTCTTAGCTACTATTAGATGCTAACTCCTTGAAAATCTTGGTAGGTTTTTCTTTAATATCTGAATTATTCTTTGCTGCAGAGTATTTTTGTTCACAATTTCCACCCAAAATATTTATTTTCTCTACTTAGTATGATTCTTTAAAAAAATCATATCAAATTTAAAAACAGTACAAAATACATATCTTCACTGAATTGAAACACAATTTTTGACTAATATATGTACACAATGTCACAGTCAACAAATATATAAAACCTTTATGTCATCCTAGAATGGTCTATTATGTCCACTTCTAATCTACTCCTGTGACTCTAGAACAGCCACTCTTCTGATTGTTCTCAATGATGATTAATTTTCCATCTCTGATTTCATTTATGTTACCTATTACACTGAACAGCAAACCAGTTGTTTCCTTGACAAATACCATTACATAACTAGATTTTTATTGAGCAAAGTTGATTTAAATGCTTATAGTTGGAAAAGAAAATTTTGAGCTATTTCAAAGTATACTTTCTCTAAGAGTCCAAAATTATGGTCACTTTTGTAGACTGGTCTCACATTTTCATAAGCTGCCTACAGCTTATATTTCTGGAATTCAATAGTATCTCCTTTTTCTTTTATTAAAATGAGGGTCTGCTTCATTCAGCAAAATTCTGCTTCATAAGGCATACTTGTAATGTTAGAAATATGTCAGCTATGAACAATAATGCATGTAACTTCAGCAAGAATCCTAATGAGCTCTGCAGGGGCAATTGTGCTGTAGAATTCCAAATAAGGAGAAGCTAATTGTTAGCCAAATTCAGTAAAAGGAGAAGGATCAGTGACTATGTTAATGCTGAGATTGGGAACTCTATTATACATTAGAGGAAAAATATTAGATGTTCTTATACAATACTTATTGGTTGAGACTACTTTTTTAACAAGAGTTATTGCCTGGAAAATGAGAGAAGAGTTTTATTAGCCAATTGCAAGGCAAGTAGATTTGAAAAACAAAATAAATTTATCTAATTTACCATTATAGACACCAATTCAGATAAAAAGAATCTAGACTAAAATATAATTAGTAAAATTTTAATAAATAAATAAGCATGTCATTGAATTTTTGGTTATGACATATTATATAGTCTGAGAAAAGGAAAAACTTTCATTTCTTTAAACCATGTATGTTCAAATCTCCCATGGGATACTGTGCATAGAAAATGGAATAGTTAAGATTTTGGAGGAGCTAGTGGTATTGCTGAAAATGTTTTATTGTTTCAAAACATCCACATGGCACAGAGGTTAAAATAGCTGGCTACTTTGTAACTTTTGGCTAGAGCATTGCATTTTAACCTAACCAGAGTTCAAACCTCTTTCGGCAGTCATCTCCATATATACTCTTTTTTGATTGTTAGCTACTGAAGGGCTTAACTATTGGGAAAAGTATTTTTCACTTTCCTTGATGTAACCTACAAACTATATGTATACCCCATACTTTTATGAGATTCCTATGGAACTGAGGAAATGGGTATTGACTGAATAAAGTAACTAATCTTGAAACTTCCCTTGAAAGAAAAAAAAAAAGAAAAATAGCTTGTAAGACTACATGGAACTGTAGTTAAGCTGGTGGATGTTGCCATGTGCAAAGTCACTTTGATTCTAAGCATTTAAAAACAATAAGGTCTGCACTAATTGGTGCCATTCTAATTTGTTTATTTTAATAAATAAGCATTTGTCCATTTATTTTCCTTAAATTAATGATTGTATTTCTTCACTGAATATATGAAATTTGTTTGGGGGAGATTGATGAGGGATGCAGGATTGTGGGATTAGGAAAATAAGATCAAATCTTTGAATGAAGGAAGAAAAATAAGAAGTATGATGAGTTCTTGAGTCACCTTGGTAAATTCATTTAATTTTCTTTATCATGAAACCCCTTGTTTGTATTTCTGTATTTAGTCTTTGGGCGTTCAGTCTTTGATATATTTGTTTCCCTAAGTCTCTGTAGTATCTTAAGCTTATTCTTTTGATGAAATAAGTATGAAATTTAGTTAGAGAGAATTACCAAGCCACCTAAAAAACTAATGGGATTAAACACCAGTGAATGAAAGTCGTAAAAAAAGCAACAAAAATAACAACACATACTCTTTTTTTTGCAGAAAATTTGAAAGCATTTTATAATAATAATCAAAAGGGTTAATTCCTTAAATCCTGTGAAGCTGTAAGATGTTCTGCTTAAATATCAGTGATTGTTAAATTACTCTAAATGTTCTTTGAAATGTGTATTGGATAATTACATATGGTACTATTACATCTCTCCAGTGTGGAAGTCATCAGAAGGGGAGACACCATGGGGAAGAAAACTGGAAAAAAAATAGATACTCGGTGATTAAAACCAACAATTCACATCAAAATTCAAAGGGATCATTTTTAGGGCAACCCAAGTTCTGAAAGCACTTTAAATACAGCATAGAGCAACCCGTCACTTTCTAATTATAAATTCCTTTTGGCCGGGGAAATGAAGTGTTCTTATGGAGATCTTTTATGTTTGGCAAGTAGAGTTGAAATGTAGGAAAACAGAGCAATGAAAGAAACCCATGCTGTGTGGAGGACTAAAACACTGCCATTACTGAGCACCATGGGCCCCATGGGCTGGAGTAGATGACTCTTAAGCATTAGTTCATGTTTTCCCAATTAAGCATAAGTTGTGTTTCTTTATGTGCTATAGAAGTGTTAGTCATTTAGTTCCCATAAGGAGCATTTTATCAAGAGCAACAATTATAGCCAGAGACAAAGGAGCTTGTAACAAGATTATAGGCCTCCCCTGACTCTAGCTGGACTCAACTACTTACAGAGCTAATTGTGATGTAATAGTGATAGCATTTGGAACAAAAGCAGTTGTCAATTAAAGAATAAGACAGCAAGATATTATGAATGAAATGATGGTGAGGAAATAAAACACCTTAAGACTTACAGAATCACGAAAATAAGTGTAAGAAAAATTAGCAGATATATAACATTTAATTTGTTTTTTTCTCTGTCTTTTATTGGTTCTGGTTATATGGATATGCTTTCTGGATCTTAATTTGCATTTTTAGGCCCTATTTGAAAATGGATGGACATCTTCATGTTTTAACTTTAGATTTAAATTAAAGATGAAATATCATATCAAAATATGTTTGAGTCAGAAGCCTTTATTTTGTGCTTACTAAAGTTTATGTAATATACAATCATTCTTAAAAGGAAGAGGATCCTCCCAGATACATTATTAAAAGATTATATAGGTACTTCTAGGTTATAGAAAAGGTACATCAAATGATGCTACTTCCTTAGGCATGTGAAGTAAGTGTGCTCATCCAACTGATTCATATAGGCCTTGCTCTTCTAGGAGACAATAAAAGTGTTCTAATTCCAACTTGAGGACACATTAGTTGTGGCATTTACTTCTCTCCTGCTTTGCAATGTAATGCAGAGATTGTGAAGTGGATTTAATTTTGTACTTCAGAAACATCTGTTTACTTCTACCACTTCTAAAAACTAGTTACATTTCTCACAGAAAAAAAATAAGGAAATAATACACTCGTGGGTTCTTGTGGGCCAATAAAGGGAAACAACACAAGGATCTGTAAGGCACCTGATATATCACTGATACTCAAAAATACTAACTCTCATTGTTGCCAAGGTTAATTGGACAAACCAGAAAGGAACGGGAAGCTTTCCTTTTGGGTTCCTTTTACTGCTCATGTGTATGAATTTTCAGATTAAAAGGTCTTCCTTACTGGAACACTAATGAAGGGCACCAAGGAAACAGAGGTTTGTCTATTTTTTTAAAGGTAAAATTAAATAGTTGCTGGCATGGGCATAGTAGAATCAGTTTGGAATTGTGGATTATGCTTCCTTATTTTATCTGACAGTGTAAACAAGTCCCTGTCATGTCATTGTTGCTGTTTTCACTGTAGCTGGAGGTGGGATGAACAGTTAGATAATTTCATAGTATTTAAATATGCAGCAGCATAATACTTTTTGTATGTTTGGAATATTAATATGAATGCCATTCTCTTATACTGCCTCCTGTGATTACATTTCCTGTGTTTAGGTAGCTAGGTTCAATAACTTAATTCTAAATTTATGGCAGAAAGCAGAAGTGACTGAGTTCTTTGTGCTTGGACTCCAAAAGATGATACTTTAGAGATGAATGGAAAGTATCATTAATTTTTATTGCCCTTTACTATAGATAGATGCTGTAAATGAGTCAGGGAAAGTTAAGAAGCTACCACAAAAGTTAGTTTGGGTATTTCCAGGGAAAAGGTCTTTGGAACATGCTAACGTCCAGTTTTTGCTAGTATCCCAAGCTGAAATTTCATCCAAGAAGAGAGGACACTGGAGATTCATGTCTATTTCTTCCTTTTATAGATGTGAGTAAAGGAAGTCAGAAGCTGTTTCTCTATAATAAGAATGGTAGGTTTGAGACCCTGTCACAGAGTTTTATGGTAGGAGCATCAGAATGTGTTTCATACACTTGACAGTGGCATGGGCCTGGCATAAATACCTAAGACATTTGAAGATGCTTTGTTTTTGAGGCACATAGTTCAAACTATGTATTGTTAAACCCTAAGAAATGAGTGATAACAACTGGGTAATGTGCACAGAGTGAGAGAATTTGGACACTCAGCACTAAATGGAATGTCTTTGGCAAACCCCTTTCCTCAAGGCTCAGGCATCTATGAGGAAAAGGAGGTGGTAAGATCCAGAGGGGGTAAATGACTCCAAGGGAACAACATCTTCCAGGAACAACAGGACAGATACATAAATGAACTCTCAGAGACTGTGACAGCATCCAGAAGACCTGCAGTGATTCAAAACAGAAAAAAACAATCTCAGCACTTCAAAGTGGACAAAGTCCCACCACTAACCAAGAAGCTACTTGCAGCTGATACCAACTGGGAATGAGAAAATCAGTTTCCTTTACTGGAGTGTCACCGGGCATATCAACCATACTCTAGGATAAGCCCCATGCTCAAGAGTAGTTGGCCAACAGAAAATAGAACCCAAGCTCTTAGGGTGCTTTTCATTTTTTTTTTTTTGTGTGTGTGTATGTGTGTGTTTGTTTGTTTTTTTTTTTGGTTTTGTTTAGTATTTTTGTCTTCCTGGGTTTATTTTTTAATTTGTTTTGATTCAGGGATTTCTTTGAAAACATGAAGTTGCATGGGTAAAGAAGTGGGGGGATCTGTGAGGAGTTTAGGGAAGGGATAGAACAAGATCAAATATATTGTATCGAAAATGTTAAAAACTGTTTTAAGAACTATCAAAACCAAAACCAATGAGTGGTACAGTGACTGGCCAAGAAACAAACAGACAAAAACATCCCCACAAGCCACACCTGCTTTTGTGGATTGCCTGGTAATTTTTCCTTCAAAAATTTATATTATTTTAAAATTGTGGTGTGTGTGTGTGTGTGTGTGTGTGTGTGTGTGTGTGTGCGTGCGTGCGTGCGTGCGTGCGTGCGTGCGTGCGTGTGTGTGTGTGTGTGTGTTGCAATATGTACATCTGAGTGAAGTTGCCCATAGGAGCCAGAAGACTGTGTCAGATCCCTTGGAGCTGGAGTTACAGGTGGTTGTGAACTACCATGTGGGCTCTAGGAATTGAACTTGGGTTCTCTTTAAGAGTACTAAGTGATTTTAACTAATGAGACATCTCTCCAGCCCTGCTATTGTAACTTCTATTTAATGGGATATTGAGAACAAAAACCATAACGTTGGTCCAGACATAGCAATTCCCACAGACATAGCGATTCTTACATTTGTGGTATAAAACTTAACTGCTTACACACACTTTGGGGGTCTAAGTACCAAGTGTATGCCAGGAGTGTAACGAGACATGCAAGCTTAATTTTAATTTCAGAGCAGGAATAATAATAAAGGTAACAGATGATAAGCATCATTTTCCTGAGTGCATCCACTTCAAGTGTATGGGGGAGAGAAGACAGATTTGTCTTTATGGCTATGCATTACTTTAAAGTGAGGTGAGAGTAGGTGCACTAAAGAAATCATTAGGTGTAACAGAATTCTGCTGTGAGTCCAGCTAAGGCTCAGCTCTGAATTTTGCATCATGTTCTTTTGAATGTTTAGGTACAGGTGTGTTGATACTTGTGACTCTACCAACATGCTACAAGCTTCTAGCCATAGCTGATTGTGAGGTGAGTGCCTAAATTTACAAAATATTTCTCCATCCTAACTGAGGAAAAACATTCCTTGACAGCCCTCCCAGTTATACCAGTGTCTCAAGGAAGGGGTGCCATATTCACCCTTTTCTATAAGCTTGCCAAAGCTTCATAACAATATTTTTCACTGTATCAGAAAGTGTAACAGCTTGGTGTGGGGCCTAGGAAAATGTCTCAGAGGGCAGCTGTCTGGGCTTTATCTCCTATAAAATGAGCATGGTAAACATTTTTAAAACGATGAAAAATGTAAAACAAAATACTAAAACATTGGAATTGTACAAAACAAATAAAAGTAAGGAAAAGAGCACAAGTCAAGGCACAAAAATAAGAGATGCAGTTGCTGGGGGGTGGAGAGATGCATCAGAGGTTAAGAGCACTGACTGCTCTTCCAGAGGTCCTGAGTTCAATTCCCAGCAACCATACGGTGGCTCACAACCATCTGTAATGAGATCTGGTGCCCTCTTCTGCCCTGCAGGGACATGCAGACAGAACACTGGATACATAATAAATAAATCTTAAAAAAATTATGCACTTGCTTGCACAGTAGGTAATCTCAGAAAACACTAAACTGGAAGCCATGATGTATATGCAGAGGAGCTGGTGCACACCTGTGCCAAGGTTAGTAAAGTGTATCTCAGGAACATGTGTAAGTCTAGATGAGTACCTGGCATGTGGTAACCACTTTTATAAATGTTAAGTCTCTTTGTTACACTTTTTTCTCTTTTTTTTTGGTTTTTTGAGACAGGGTTTCTCTGTGTAGCTTTGGAGCCTTGTCCTGGCACTCGCTCTGGAGACCAGGCTGGCCTTGAACTCACAGAGATCCACCTGCCTCTGCCTCCTGAGTCTGGGATTAAAGGTGTGTGCCACCAACGCCCAGCTTTTTTCTCTTTTTATACAGGACCATGACATATAACCCAAGCTGTCCTTGAATTCATGACCCTCCTGCTTCAGTCTTTAAAGGATCACTTCTTTGTTTTACCATGTCTATCATCTCTGTCCCTGTCTCTGTCTGTGTGTCTCTCTCTTTCTGTTTTTACCATTCTCCCAGGAATAAGAAGGTGAGGGCAGAGTCATTGAAAACCATAAGCAGCTAACATTCTGTAGGTAGACCCCATATCATTTTCAAATGTATTGCTATTGAATATTAATAATTTTGAGGCCTAGATGTTGGGAAATTCATGTAATCCAGGAAGTCTTCCTCAGGAGGCTAAAGTCACTTAGCTAAGGGGTCCAGCTTCAGATTCTTGAATGTTTCTATTTCTGAATAAATATTTTGGCATATAGCCAAGGATTTCCTCAAACTTTCAGTCCTCCTGCCTCAGCCTCTCCAGTGCTGCAGGTACAGGCATGTGCCACACGACACTTCTTAAATTTTGATGAATATGGGAATACCCGGGAGGAGAATACAAATTCTGGTCTAGATGGCCTGTGGTAGGCCTGAGATTTCTCCATTTCTGAGGTCTTCAAGGTAATGCTGATGCTAGTGTGCTACAGACTAGCATCTCTTACAAAGCATTGTTTTCAGAGGATACTAGTGCTTCTACAGAATATTAAGTATGCCAGGCTTCAGTTAGGATTATATGGACTCCCTACAGGGTGTGTATCTTTGCATCTTGGGAGTAAATATAAATAAATGATCACTTGAGACAATATAGTCTCTATACTGCATACACCTTTGAAAGAATGACCATTTTTTCTAATTAAGCATGTGAAACAGTGCTGTGTGCATCATGCATGGTATTCTAATGTTAGAAAGACTGAAATTCAGATATACTCACGTCACACCAAAATTCTGTGAAATATAATATAATATTGCAAGCCAGGAGGCATTTGAGGACCTTGTAGATGTACTGCAATCATCATCCTGGCATAGAGAAGCGGAGCTAGGTAATGGAGATGTCCAATTGCTAGAATACTGACTGCTTAAATTGGCTTTTGGAATGCTTTTGATGGTGATACCCAAATGAATTTGGAGAAATGATACATCAGAAATACATGGACCAGTATCGATTAACAGTCCTTGAGCCATTCAGTTAGTCACAGTTTATCTCTTCTCTGTCATAGGAGAGGAATGAGTACAAGTTATTGCCCCAGTTTATAACTGAAAGGCTGTGTGGCATTGGAATTTACTAGGTATCTGTTAAAGTATTAATAATACTTTTAAAAGGTTCAACTATATGCACTCTTAGCAAGTGTACTGGAAAAAGAAATCAAGCTGCAGAGGTGTTTATGTATGTTAAAGCCTTCACATATTCCACAAAGTATGTCTGAGTGCGAGAGAATTTAGTTCACTGGCCTTTAATAAAGTTATTTAGCTATAATCCTTTGGTGGATATAAGAAAATCACAAGTGCTTGATTCAAATAGACACCAGGTGAAATGAAAAGAAAACTAAAGCCTGGAACTCAGGGAAAGGTAATGCTACACAAGCTTTATCAAATCCTCCCACCAGCACTGTAATTCTCACTAAAGCTCAGCATGACAGTTCCAAATAAAACAGGGACATGACAAGGCAATAACTCTTCGAGCATTAGAGTAAGGTACAAGAAGTTTTCCTTCTCCCACTCCTTTCACTTGGATTCTCTTAAAACAGCTGAGGGAGCCAAAGGAACGTTGTAATCTATTCTTGCATGTACAGAAACATTTCCCCTTCTTTTTGTGGCTTCTTAACCAGCTAGCCCTTGTGGTTATTGAACTTCTCTTTAAAGATCTTTATCGTGAGTAAGAAGGGAAGTGTGAGTTAGCAAGGATAACAACACTTCTGTCTAACAACAAACCACAGTGTCTCCTAGGCATACAGCAATCAATAAAGATTGATTATATGCATGAGTGTGCCAACTGGCTGGGAATAAACTAGTATACAATAAGATCTCTTGGAGTGGCAGCTGCATGTCTATCTAATTCTGTGACTAGGTGATGACACAGAAGCACAAGTGGGCAATGCAAAGGCAACATAATTTCCTTGATGCTCAAGCTTGGAAATGGCAGCCCATCATGACAGCCCCCAGATTTGGTGTAGGAAAGTATTGAAATGGAGAGTTAAGGTGTATAGATATAGCTATGGTGTGAATTTTGGTTGTTAATATGACAAATATAGAAATAGACAAGGACTAGAAGCTTGTATCTATTTTAAGTAAATATGTTTCAGAAGAAAGGAAAAAGAACAAACATGAATCCAAACAGGATGTTTAGTTGAATCCAGCCTATTTCTGTTTAATTATAGTACAGTTATGGATCATGCAGCATTTGGCAATTAGTTCAGGGTAACTAATCTCTATTGAGACCATGATATATTTGGGGCATACAAAATAACTATTCATATTTGTCTTAAATTCAGTTTTCCTCAGTCTTTATTATTTTTCACCTGAGTTTTACATCACTAAGAGTGAAAGTGTTGAGAGTGATGGGCTCACAACCAAAAATAAAGAGCGATAATGATGAACTACAAGTAAAGGCATGGTGACACTTAGAAAAAAATAAACTTTATAAAATTTATTTCCTACTTCCCAGGGGAATAGTCTATCTATTTAAACACTGGTTCATGCCTGTTTCCCTTCAGGAACACCATTCTTTTGTTGTTCATTTACTTTTGGCAGATCAGGTACTTGGTATAGTTCCTTGCTGTATAGTAAACAGATAATATTCTCTCTGATAGCTTGGGCATGTGAGTGATTCTTCCATGCTCACATATTAACAGTTCAATACTTTGATTTTCCCCCCTAGCAACTGGAAAATAAGAAAGCACCTGGATATGAGATGGTGATGTACTTCCATTGAAAAATCTGATCATTAGTGCTTGACAGAACATTAATCTTTTAAGTGTCCCAAAGCATTTATTTAAAATCAAGACTAAGCATTGCAAGAAGAAAGGACAGACTACATAACCCTCTCAGCAAATATGAGCTGGATAGTTTCAAGAAATTCTTTCATTAGAAAGCAATTTCAAGCCTGTCTGCTCTTATCTGACTATTAATTTCCTATTGCTACATAAACTTTTCACAAACGTAGTAGTTTAAGTCAACACCCATGTTTGTGCTCACATTTCTATGGCTTAAATATATAGCATGGGCCAGGTATGTTGGTACACACCTTTAATCTCAGCATTCAGAAGCAGAAGCAGGTGTATCTCTGAGAATTCAGCATCACCCTGTCTAAATAAAGAGTTCAAAGACAGCCAGCTATAGAGTGAGTTCCTGTATAAAATATACACCATGGTCTGGCCAAAGTTTAAGGATCAAGGTATCATAGACTAATATCAAGGGGTCATACCGGCAGAATTTTCAGAATTAGGATCTAGAGGAAAATCTGCTTCTAAGTGATTTTTGTGTTGCTAGCAGAACTTAGTTATTTACAGTTGTGGAACTGAGGTCTCCATATCCATGGTGGCTGTCAGCGGGGGACAATTTTCAATTCTGGAGGTTCTTTTAATCTTCAAGCCAACAATTGTAAAGTGGTACTTCAGATTTTTGATTTCCTCTTCTGCAACCAGCTTTAGTATACCTCTCTCAAAGGACTCATGTGTTTAAGTCAGGACCATACCAATGCCCTTTGTATCTTCAAGAAAACATACTGCAGAATTCTTTCACAGTGGTACCTACATCAGCATTTGGTAGAATAACTGGACAAAAGGAAATGTGTACCAGGGTTTAGAATCTTAGATGGGGTATGTTGGAATTCTGCTTGCCATACTAATTATGTCCCTGGGGGACTTCACATCTTTTGCCCTACTCCAGGATTCTCCTCTTCTGTCATCAAATGCATGAATTCCATACAACTATGTCTATCAAAACCTCTTTCAGAATAAAAAAAAACTTCCTTCATAAACTTCATTTGCCAAGACTGTTTGCAGGGCCCCAAATGCCCCGATTGACCTAGCTGTGATTCCAGTCTGTGCATTCATTTATTGACTGTGTATAGTGTGCTGCGGCACTTTTCTTTTGTAAATATATTTGTTCCATTTTTTTATCACATGCATGGTTAGTGACAGGTAGAAAGATGCACAGATTCTGTTTAATTCTGTTTACTTTTTACATTTTTAAGTTAAGAAATGCTATGGCGACAGGAGCTGCTCACACAGTCTCTCTGCTGGAAGGCAGACTGTCATTCTTGTGTAGTTGTTCCCTTTTATTTCTTCCTGGGAATTATCAACTAACATGCATCTTCAGACTTTTTGTTTGGGGGCACAAATGTGCATCATCTATTTTCCTCGGGATGCTGATGTTTTAAAATATCATAATTAGGTCTTATTGCACGTATTCCAGAAGATGGCGCTGCTGCTTCTGAAGTGAAACAACATGGGGCTGGGATGCAGCAGGCTATTTTAGTGTTTCCAAATAACACATCAAGCATCCATATTGGCAAACACATACTTTTAATTGACATTTAAAATACCTACTACATTATTTTTCATCCTTATGCTGAATTTAGCTTGATAGAAAATATGATAGAAAATATAATCCCAAACACGGTTATATAGAAAAGATAATTAAAGAGGTTTAGGCGGAAGAAGTAGAGAGCTTTTATGCTTTTTTAGTGTCAGAATCGGGACTCTGTTAATGCCTGAATTGAACGGACAGTGCTTGAAGCAGATGCTGCTACTGCAGAGAGGGCTTTTTCACTGATTCTCCTTTTGTCACCAGTGGGATTCATTTACAGCATGGGCTGTACACAATGTCACGGATAGAAACTTGAGCTCTTACTATTTAATTAACAGAGGTGTGTGTGTGTGTGTGTGTGTGTGTGTGTGTGTGTGTGTGTGTGTGTGTGTGTGTGTGTTGCACGCACGCACATGTGTTCATGTGCATACATGTGTGGGCTCAAGCATAAACACTTTTGCAGAATTCAGTGTCAGAGATCCATCACTATTTTATACCTGGAAACACCATGTTGAATTTAAAATTTTCTAGTAAGGTATTTAGATGTGACTGCCTTACTTGCAGATCACATCTTACTTAGCAATTAGTACAGTTGTCCTGTGTTTTCTTCTACTGAGGCTTATTGCAGAAGAATAATCCAGAGAAATGGGACTAAATCTTTACTAGCAATAGGAAACTAAGGAGTTGTTATTGTTTGCCTAGAAAAAGAGGACTAAAAACAAATATGTGGCACTGAATTCTTCAGAAAGTAATACACTACCTTATAAAATACATTCCGTGACAATTCTGTAGTAATGTAACTCACTTCTCCATCTATACTATGTGGAAGAGTACCTGACAAATATTAAGATTTAGTAAGTAATTAATGAAAATTATATTCCTAATAGATTATGAAGTATTATTGTATCCCATTTCACTTTATTTTAAATTGATGATATGCTATCCATATTTTATATCTTTCAAAATGGAGACGGAGTGGTTAAGTAAATTTCACCAAGTTATAAAATAGACACATGGCAGAGCTGAAGTTCAAATGTAAGTGAGCTATCTACCAAATCTGACTTTTCTCCTCTCCCCTCTTCCCTGGCCTCTCTCCACTTCTATTTTATTATGAATACTGTTACCTTCAAAATGGTTCTGTGGCTGAGCAGTGGTGCATACTGTTAATCCTAGCACTTGGGAGGCAGTAGCAGGTGGCTCTCTGTGAGTTCAAGGACATCCTTGTCTACAAAGTGAGTTCCAGGACAGCCAAGACTACACAGAGAAATCTTGTCTCATAAAACAAAATAAAATAGAAATAAAAATGGCCCTGCAATTATTTCTGTGACATCCTGTTTGTTTCTTTGTCTATGTAGTCAGACATTACTGATTATTTTAAAGGAATTGTTCGAGAAATTATTAGTGGGATTTCATAGTTGCTGTTTTCAACCCTGGTTTTAGAATGTATTTTATCTAAGTTTTCTAATCTCTATGCAGTAATTATGGACTTCTCTTTAGGTATTAACAGTTAAGTAATTGAAACAGCTATCTAAGATACCAGACAAATCTAATCATCACTTATTTTCAAGGAAAAAAAGGGTCACTCCAAATTTATTTTGTGGGACTGTGGAAATAGCTCAGTTGGTAACATATTAAAGCATGAGGACTTCACTTTGACCCTCAGAACCTATCTTAAATAGCCAGTGGTGGCACATACTTGTAATTCCAGCACTGGGAAGGTGGAGAACCTCTGAAGCTCCATGGCTGGGCAACCTAGTGGAACTGTGGAGCACAAAGCCAGCCAGAGGCCCTGTATCACAAAACAAGACCAATGACACCTAAAGAGTGACCACTGAAGTTGATCTCTGGCTTCTAAATAACATGGGCACACGTGTGTATCCACATAAATGTGCATTCACAGGTGCATGCACACTTAATTATTTTGCATTTTATTTGTTTGTCTGCTTAGTTATTTAGTGGTAAGTTCAGTGAGATGTTCTGCATTTGTTTCTACCATAAACTATATTGTCATAATAATTTTATTAGAATAACTTCAGAAATCTGATGTAAAATTCCTTAATATTTTTCCCTATTTTTCCTGCCTGTGGCAATATTAGAAAAAAAAATTTGGAGCTGGAAGGAATTTTCAAGAATGCCTGTAGGAAAGGTAGCACAGCTTGTGGCAGCTCTAGAAACAATAGGGCTTTTAAATGCACTGAACCCAAAAGTTGAAGCAGGCCATTTGCTAAGATCTTGTTGAAGATTACCAAGTTGGGAAGGATGACTGAAGAGTTGAGGCTGCTTTAAAGATGCTGAGCTTGAGACAGTTTTGAAAGGTCTAAGTAGCAACACCAAATAAGCATTTGGATAAGCTCAGAGAAGAGAGGACAAAAGAAGCCTTTTATGAATTTATTCATTCCCTAAATGAATTTTTGATCACTTTTATATTGGGTTATTAGGTACTCTACCATTTTCTAGCACTATATAGTTAAATCATAATTTCCTCCGACTTAGCTAGGTTGATGTCTGAAAATTCATATTTGAAAATATGAAATATGACCTAAATGAGTTGACTTTTATCTCAACTCATAATAGACAAAGGAGAACAAAAGTCAGATTAAGTGTTGCAAATTGAAAGCACACATAGATTACACATTCTAAGGCATTCAAATACTTTTTTATAAAGAGTGATGCTTAACTGAAGTGAAAATACTGGTTCATATAAAGAGATAAATAGCATCAAATAAAAACAGTATTAAGATATGATTAAGTAAAGGGTGGTTTCTAGAGCAAAAGTATGACAGAAAATGATAAAGAGATAATTGAAGGAGCAGGCTTTCAATATTTAATTTTTCAATATTTATTAATACTAATTTTTCAATATTTAATAATTAATTCCTTGATAATTCCATACTTGAATACAATGTACCTGGATCATATTCACCCCTTCCTCCCCCTCTTCCTCTCCTGTTTATAATTTCAAGAGTCCAATTAGTGCTTCCCAAGGGTATAAGGCCATTTACTGGATAATAGGCAAACTACCAGGGACCATTCCCTCACAGGAGACTGAATCTCCCTTTCCAAGAAGTCATCACTACTCAATACTCAATAGCTTCTAAGTTCACATTTCCAGCATGCACATAAATAGCCAGTATTGAAGTACATGCCTATAATCCCAGCATTGGGGGAGGCAAAGACAAGAAGATCCTTGGCAATTGCTGGCAATCCAGTCTAATCAATTGGTGACCTCCATGTTCAATGAGAGGTTCTGTATGAAAAAATATATTTATGTAGATCTCACACACACAAACACGCACGCACGCACACACACACACACACACACACACACACACACACACACACACACACACCAGGGTTTTACTATATAGCTCTGGCTTTCCTGGAACTCACTATGTAAATCAGGAATGGCCTTGAACTCAAGAGGTTCTATTTCCTCTGCCTCCCAAGTTCTGGGATTAAAGGCAAGTACTACCATGCCCAGCCGTGAATATATTAATGTGGAGAAAATTTGAAGAAGACAGGGACAATGACATTTCATATGTATTTACACACATGAACACTTTACCAATTGAGCCATTTCTCCATCTTTCACCTTTTAGGAAATTTTCATATAAACATTATACTCCATAAACACATATAATTTATCTTTCTGATTTTCTGGAACAGCAAAGCAGCTTTAGTTAATTTAGCCTTTGATATGATGGGTGTATTTTATTGGTAACTTTGTATATTTATTTTATAGACATAGGTATATTGAGTTGTATTTCTCAGAAAATTACCAGTTTTATTTGTACTTTTCTTATATGTTTATAATGAATAGCATGTGACTTTTTAAAACCAGTCATAACTCTGCTAGGTAATGGCTATCATCTTTAATCTGGTAATATGGAGGAAGTTAATAAATGGGTAATGAGTAACGATGCATGTAATACCAAAAGAAGCTAAAGAGAAATGATAGAGAATACTGGGTAGTGCTAAGGGAAGCATGATGACTGAAACTGAATGGGAAGGAGCTATGACTTTTGTAGAGGAATCTAGCTGGTTCAAAGTAGCCTGGTGAAAGTTTTCTGGGGGAAGGGAGATAAATATCCCAATCTCATGACCTGGCCTTTCACCATCTTTTGTTTAGAGAAGCCCAAAAGGAATCCACAGGGCAAAGACCACTGCAACATCTGTGAGTCAGTCTTCCAAGGCTCACAATAAGGGAAAAATGACAGGGGTGGCAAATTGAAGGTGCCCATCACAATTTGTTCATTCTAAAATATTTGTATTAAGAAGGATTATTTAAGGATTAGTTATTTAGTATGAAATAGTTTTCCTACTTTGCAGTTTATTCTTCGATTCATTTACACCTTTGTAGCTGTTGTCTTTTGCCTTTGTAAAGTATTTATTTTTGTTTATGTGTATGTGGTCCTACCTTCTTGTTTATGTATGTACATATGCATGCAGGTGCCCTTGGGAATCAGAAGAGAGTGTGTGATACCCCTGGAACTGGAGTCACAGGCAGATGTAAGTGGCCTAATGTGGGTGCTGAGAACCAAACCTGGGTCTTCCGCAAGAGCATCAAGTACTTTTTCTCATGGCATTAAGGTTAGGTCTGGTGATCAGCTGATTGCCTGTCCTGGATTTTATATGATTGTTTCCCTGAGGTATTAGCATTTTTATCTACTCTCATATTTCTTGTAAGTCATAAGGTCAGTTTGATTCATATTGTTTACACATATTTAGTGAGAATGCTACACAAGTGACATATAGTGCAACCCATCATCATATGATGTGAGTTATTCCTTAATGATGTTAACCTTGATCATTGATGAAAATCACGATTGTCAGATCACACTGTAATTAAGGCCAAATTTTATTTGTAATTAACAATCTGTAGAATGAGGTTTTACCCTTACAAGTATTCATTTTACCAATATTTTTCCACATCATTTCTTCTTCTGTGCTTCCTTTTCCTGACTGCGTGTTAGTGGCTGGTCCGGTTTTAGGCTTTCAGGATGCTTTCTCTTTCTTTTAGCTCATTAAAATAACAGCTTTCTTATTTCATTCTGTTTTCTTTCTCACCTCTCTGGTTGGTTGACTGATATATGTTCATTTTGTTCCATTTTTTAATATTTACAATAATTTGGCTTTGTTGTGCTGTAACTACATCCTTTACCACTTATCTTCTTTCCAAGACTTTCATTTGGGGCTCCTGAGTTAATAATTTATAACTGTAAATGTGAGTTTCGAATAAGCTTTTTAAGGAGCACTAACAATCAGCAATACTTTCCCATGTATCAACAAATACCCATTTGCAGGATCAATACAAAGAAAATAACAGTCCTATAACCATTAAAAGTGGTGCATGTGTGTCTCAATAAAGTTACCAGCCACAGCATTTTATGTGGAATTAAAAGGTGCTATTGTTCAAACAATCTCTGTCAGAGTGGCACTTGTCACTTAATAGTCTACATTAGCTGGCTCAAGTCTGGCATTAGTAAGGGGAAGAAGATGCATCACCAAACTGTCAAAGTGTGCCAATAAAAACTATCTCCAAAAATAACAAAATTAGAAAATTAAGTGTCCTATTTTAACTAATATTTCATACAATTTTATTTTTTACACTGTTACTATGTAGTATCAAAGTATTTAGTCAAATATTAAACTGAGGTATTTGAACATGTTACCTTTATCTCTAATAAATTTTAAAAGTACATGCTCTTGTTCAAAGAAATATTTTTGTTTGTGTATGGTGCTGAGTGGGTATTTTCTAATTAGGAAAGGAAGGCAGTCATTTTAATTTGGGATTCAATTAGGAACATGACTTTAAATATGTTTTCTATCCTTCACAAATTGATTTATTTAAGATACTTAACTCTTACTGTAGTTAACCAGTTGGGAATATTTAATTATTTCTATATGCTAAGCAGGATGTCTGAAATGGTTTTACGTGTAAAGAATGTATTCTAGCTTTTAACATGGAAGTTAATTAGTATATTAATGAGAAGTTAATGACTATA
Organism: Cricetulus griseus; assembly: GCF_003668045.3. Classification (NCBI taxonomy): domain Eukaryota; kingdom Metazoa; phylum Chordata; class Mammalia; order Rodentia; family Cricetidae; genus Cricetulus; species Cricetulus griseus. The sequence goes on from NC_048604.1 coordinate 77,327,642, forward strand.
AGATTACTGTATATTTGTTTCTGCCTTCAGCCTTTTTCAGACTGGGTTTCAGGATTTATTCTATTCTTTAACAGTAGCAAACATAGAGTAATTTTCCCATAATTAGTTCCTTTGGATGAGTCCTTTGTCCATAGCAGCAAAGGGTAATGTAAGGCACACATATAAGGAAAGGGGAGTTTGGAAGAGAAGTAGAATAAGTGATACAATTAAAATAGAAATGGGAACATAAACAAATTAAATGCCTTCCAAATAGCAACTAATGCAGGAATAAATGTGGAAGCAGTGTGATTTAGTGGGAGGAACAACAATGTTGGAGGTAAACATGAAGCCCAGTTCAGTTTTCTTCCATTTGAGCTGGGAAAAGTTATTTGACATCTCAACTTACATGTGTAGTGTAATGTTAAAAATTATATTAAAATTGATGAAAATTAAAAAATTTTAGATCATACTACCTTTCTGAGCTTTTGTGGTTATATCTAGAACAGGTATGAGCTTCCATGCCTAGCTCAGGAAATGTTTCATGACAAAACTTTTCTTCAGAACTTAAATGAAATTTAGATCTGTTAGTTAAACTCTGTTGGTTAAAAATGTGGTCTTATGAAGCCAGGCATTGGTGGCACACACCTTTAGTCCCAGCACACAGGAGGCAGAGGTAGGCAGATCTCTGTGAGTTTGAGGCCAGCCTGGTCTACAGAGAGAGTTCTAAGACAGACAGAGCTACAGAGAAACCTTATCTCAAAAACCAAATAAAAAGAAAGAAAAGAAAAATATGGTCTCATGACAGTAGCTAAAAAATGTTCTAGAATCATTTTTCATAAAGTTTAGTAAGTGACTTTTATCTTACATATTTTTCTTATCATCTACAAGGTAAGATCCAATTTTTAAGGGTTTAAGTTTTCCTAATTTGAATGCTCCAAATAAGAGATAATATGAAATATAATAGAGGTTTATGAGTTTTGAAGGATCAGAAAACTAATATCATTCATATTATACCTGATATCATAGGAAGTTGATATCCCTCTCCCCGAATTATAGTTCTGAGAGGTCAGGATAATAGCATCTATGTTTGAAATTGCTCAACACTAGGTATACACATTTACTTACCTATCCTTGTGAGTGAAAATATTTCTCATTTATTCCATGCCTTGTATAATTTTTTCTTAGTTTGTCTCTATGAATTGGGTTAGATAATTACGTAGTTGCCATTTTATCCTTTCCTTCTTTTTTAAAAATTGCTTTTATTTCAGGGGATTATAATAAAATAAAATGATTTTTGTCCCTCCCCTTTCCTCCCTACAAACCCTCACATATATCTCTCCTTGCTCTCTTTCATACTCATGGCCTCTTTTTCATTAATTGTTGTTACATGCACATATGTATATTCCTAAATATAATTTGCTCCATCTGTATAATATTACTTGTATGCATATTTTCTTGGTTGACTATTTGGTATTGGATAAACAATCACTGTGCTTTTCCCTGGGGAAGACCATTTCTTCAGCTTTAAGTGATCTTTGGTTGCCTGTCGTCATTCAGTACAGGCTTACTAATGAAATAGTTCTCCAAACACTGATGCTATTCTGGGAAAAAAAATAGATTATTCTTTTAATGTACCCCAAATGCCCCAATTGAAAGATGACAATAAACCCCAGTATTCATTGTTTGGCAATTGTTTCTTACTTGTGAATTAATTAATTAAGCTGAAAAAACAATGGAGAAAATAACTTTTTTTTTGTAATGGAATCACTGTTGTGTTGCAAAACAAATCCCTCACAACTAAGTTCTACTATACAAGTTTATGTCAAAGAAAGAATGTTTTGGGACCTGAATCTTAGCTGCTTGTTTTCCCTGTCCTAGACATTTCTTTTTCTCTCCTAGACATTTTTTACACTGCTGAATAAAACTGCTTTTGTACTCTATGTTGTCAGTAACGTTATTTGTTAACAATTGAATTCACTTCCTAATATTGATTATTTTGAAGGGGCACACTGAGATTCTAAAATTCTTTTCTAGTTTATTAAGCCTTACGCTTTTAAGAAATGATGAAGCCTATTTCAGACTTAGTAAAGAAAAGAATACAGTCCAACTGTTGGATGCAGAAAGGTTTGAGATGTAACTATTGAAAAATCAGGGCATATTGACTGAATGAAAAGATGTATTACTGTTCTTTGTAATAGTGAAAGAGAAAAATAATGAATGCATACAAAGGGAAAATGAATGATAATGAATGTTGAATTACAGTGCACAGTAGTTCTCAAGAAACAAAATATATTTGTGAAGTACAAGACAATATAATCTGAGGTTGCAATATTGTTTCATAATTTAATCAAAACGAAGTTTTCCTTAGTTGAAAACAATTCAGGGAAATGGATAAACTTTTCAACATAACCACAATGGGAGATATATCTTAGAGAAAATAGTAGGTAAGTCTGTGTGTGTGTGTGTGTGTGTGTGTGTGTGTGTGTGTGTGTGTGTGTGTGTGTTCCACCAACTGTACAAATTAAATTTGGGTAGTATTTGTTAGATATCAGTTGGCCTAATAAAATCCTGATAGTCCAGTCTCTAATACTAGAGTAAACTCTAGATTGCTAGGCTGTGTTTTGATTTTTCCAGTGTTTCACTTAAATCTTTTCTCCATGACTTTATTTGCTTTCATTAATACTATATACTAAAATCACTAAAAGTTATTGTCCATCTGTCTTTTTCTACAATAGTGTAATTTCCAACCTAGTTATTTTATTCTTTGACTAGTAGTTTACATTTGTTTAGAGATAGGATCTCAATATTTAGTCTATTCTGGCCTATAACTTGCTATGTAGTTGAAACTGGTCTTAAACTCCCGATCCTTGTCTCCACTTCCTGTGTTAAGACTATATGCATGTGCCACCATATCTAACTACTGACATTTTTGTTAAGTTTTTATTTATTAGTGGGCATTAAGTATACATAATAATGGTTTTCTCATGCCATTTTGTGTGTGTATATAATGCACTTCGATCATTTACTTTTATTTAAAACCTTCAAATACAGGCATTTTAGTTTCATACATTTACCCAAAACTGTTTACTCACAACTATCCTAAGGTATTTGATTAGTAATCTCCACCTTCTTTAAAAAGCAATTTATAATAATACCAAAATGGATTCCTAAGATACAACACATGTTTCACAATGTCAAGTGTTAGATAGGCAAAAGGAGTTGACATGTACAGCCAGACACTTTAGGATGGGAACCCTCCTCAAACCTCAAGACACTTGAATTCCAAATGAGGTATGACACATTGAAGAAACTAAGCAAAATATTTAATAACTCTCTGACAGATTGCTCAGGCTCTTATACTAGGCTCACTCAAATGTAGAGTGAGAGATAGACAAAGACAGAAAATGGAGTGACAATTTCTATGAGTCTTTGGCCTTTGCTGGGGTGCAGATTTGTCTCTTTTTTCTTCCCAACTTTTCCAGGCATGATCTCCTTCAAAGATTTTGTTCCTGTTGTTTTCGTAAGAAATAACATTGCAATGGTCTTACATGTCTTCTGGCTCTACACCACTACTTGCAAACCTACAGAGATAAGAATTGTATTTAGCAACCAGCGCTGTGCATACTGATGGATCACCTACACAGGCAAGCCCATTGCAACTTATCTCTCAGATAAAAACCACTATTGGAGATCCATGCAAATTTTGATGTTAGTCAAATGAATAAGCCAATAAACCAATGCATCCCAACAAATTGACACATTCCTGTCATTGCTATGAAAGGAAAGCAAGTGCTGAAAAAATTTTAAAGATCACATTCATATATTTGGAAATTCATCATATAATTTGGAAAATGAGATTTTAATTCATTACTCCAAATTTTACTACATATACCACTCCTTCTTTCCTGAGGTCAGAAGATTAATAGTTTGTGCACACTGGTTCACGAATCATGTCATTAATGCTGCTTCTAATGTTTATAAAAACACTCTATGACACAGTTTTATGATTTCTTTACATTTAAACTACTTTAATCTTTAGAATAATCACAAAGTAGATATTGTTATAATGCCCATTTTATATCTGATGACATTTAAGTTGAAAGGGTTAACTAACTCACTTCAGATTGTAGTACTAGTATTAATAAAGTTCTTAAATATGCAGAGACATTATAAGAAGTAGGATTATATAGAAGACCTTTTTATGAAGATTATTTTTATTTATTGTTTTACCTTACTTTATATATTTTAATGTATTTTGCCTGCACTTATATATGTATGCACTGTGTACATGCAGTGCTTATGGATGGCAGAAGAGAACACCTAATACCCCTGAACTGGAGTTACAGATAGTTTTCAGTAGCCATGTGGGTGCTGGGAACTGAACCCTGACCCCAACCCTCAGTCTTCTACAAGATCAATAAGTGCTCTAAAGCAATGAGTCATCTCTTGCGTCCCATACTAGACTTTTGATCGTTGTCTTTATTGTATTTAAAATCTATCTCACTGTCTTGCTCTTATCCTCCCTCCAATAACCACATCAGGCAGACTGATAGGCATTTAATCATGTATGTTTCATTTGACCCAGAACAATTTATGTCAGACAGTTCTGTCTCCAACAACTTGAAGAGAAAATTTCTCTGGTGAGCAGAATTGTATAATTTGCGCAATGTTTTCAAGCATGTGTTTTTTGTTAGCTTACATTTATGTTTCTGTATTTCTCAGTGTTGGGAGTAGAAACCAGGGATTTATAGACTGTAGGCAAGTGTTCTTCATGGACTGCACTCCCAGAGCCAGGGTATTTTTTACACCCTATATTCTTTGTTTATTTTTTCACTGCCTTACTTTTTGACCCTCCCCTTCTTTACTCCTGCTAGAGTCTCTTTCTACATTTTTCTCCTCTAGTGTCATTACTTTTAAAGAATTTTTCTTAATTCTTTGAGAATTCCACTTGTATTTCTTATTTTCCTTTCTTGTACAGTTCTTATTGTCCTTCCTTCTAAATATTAAATATTCCATTAAAAATTGTCGGGTTCATTTGATTCTTTACCCCATGAATTCACTTCACAAATCTTTTTTCTTTGTCACTGGAGCTATAAGAACCAAAATGCTAAACTAGTCTTTGAAAGAACATGGCATTTGTTTTTAATGTCGAGATGAATTACAGTAGTTAGACCCTCTTTTTACTTTTAATGAACACATACAAAACACTTCGTACTTATCTGCTTGAATCATGCCTTCTGAAGATCAGTGAGTTTCTCCACAATGCTGAAAAGCACATGTGATTTTTCCCTTTCTCTGTTTTTGTTTTCTGTTTTTGTTTTTGCTTACTGATTCAGCATTTACTGGCCTTAAGAAAACCAAAATATATGCATCATGAAAAGGATATAAGTGAAAAAATATTCTCAAGGGAATGATGACAAGAAATAAAACCACAAGGGAGAGGGAGTTAGGAGAAAGAGGGGGAGAGAGGAGAACATGAGGGACCAGGGAGATTGAGTCGGGGGAAGAATAGAGGAAAGCAAGAAAAGAGATACCTTAATGGAGGGAGCCATTATAGGTTTAACCAGATATCTGGCACTAGGGAAATGTCCAGAGATCTACAAGGATAACCCCAACTAAGATTCAAAGCAATAGTGAAGAGGCCCTTCCCCTATAATGAGATTGATGACTACCTTATATGCCATCCTAGAGCCTTCATCCAGTAGTGGCAGAAGTAGACGCCAACAGATAAGCACTGAACCAAATTCCTGGAATCCAGTTCCAGAGAGGGAGGAGTGATGAACAAAGGGGTCAAGACAAGGCTGGAGAAACCCACAGAAACAGCTGATTTGAACAAGGGAGAGCTCATGGACCCCAGACTGACAGTTCAGAACCAGCATAGGACAGAAACAGGCCCTCTAAACTTGTGTCAGTTAGGAGACCTGGGCAGTCTATGGGGCCTCTGGTAGTGGAAAAGTATTTATTCCTAGTGTATGAATGGACATTGGCAGTCCATTCCCCATAAAGGATACTTTCTCAGCCTAGACACTCAGGGGAGGGCCTAGGTCCTGCTCCAAATGGTGTGAAAGACTTTGATGGTCCCCCATGGAAGGCCTCACTCTCCCTGAGGAGCAGAAGAGGGATAGGATGAGGGCTAATGGGGGACATTGGAGGAGGGGAGGGAGAGGGAACTTGGATTGATACATAAAATAAGATTGTTTCTAATTTAAATAAATAGAAAAGAAAAGAAATAATATTATTTAGAGGGAGCTAATACTTTTTTATCATAATTTATGATAGTTTATAAGTATTTTGATAGCTTTTAGGGTTGGATGGGGAGATAGTAACTCAAAGCAGTTCTAGTAAACATATGAAATAGAGGAAAAGATCCTGTTTTAAATTAATAGTCATGATAGAATTCTCTAGGAAGCAAAAGGCATATATATTTGTACAGTGGCAACAGAAGTGGGGAACTCATCAGCCTGTGTCCTCTTTCAGATTTGCTTTCTTCCTGTAACTGAAGTATTAAGAGATGTCCAAAAAGAGAAGATGAAATTGTTCTTCAAATGAATGCCATCAATCACTTTTAAAGATTTAAAAATTAGATGAAAATTACTCACATGATTATGATAAAGAGAGCAGAGGATGGGATAATTTGTCTTGAAATGATGCCAACACTTACAAGACAGAGAGAGAAAGAGAAAGTGTAGCAATTAGTGGAGGCTAAACTGACTTGACCTTTTGGAACAGGGTTGAATAAGGTTAAATATCCTGAGTTATTTGGGGGGGGGGAACTCGGTGAACAGATGTCCCTAGCATCATTTGGGAAATGTAAAGCTCAGCTTCTAAGAGCTGAGATAGGCAACATAATAACAGAGAAATAGAAGTAGCTACTGGCTGCTCTCATCTGAAGTAAATTTGCATAGGCACCTGCAAGTGTTTGTGAATGAGTGACTAATGTTGACAGTGATGCAAAGGAGAACTAGCAATTGCTGGCATTGCTACTGGTGCTAGAAGAACAAGAAGACTCAATACTTTCTGTTGGTCCAGGACAGAGATTTAAAATAATGAATCTGTTAAAAGCATAATATTTAAAACTTTGTTTTTAGAATTTAATGATGGCTGAGGGAACAACTGGTTAGTTGGCATTAAAACAAAACAAAACAAACCTCTAAAGATATTTCTGAGAAAGATAATATTATCAAGATGTATAAAAGCAATTTCTGTGCTAATGTTTGCTGGTATTATTTTCCAGAGGAAAGAAGAGATGGCTGTAGCTTAAACTCTCTCTACACTTACATTTCCTTTACAATACTATTTATTGGGGTTTTGTTGAACCATCTCAGTTTCAGAGGCTTTTGGCAATTTCAAAGATGAAAGGGGTATGGTATAACTAACTAGTCTGAGCATGTACTATTGTTTAAAATGAATGGGTGAACTACAGTAATAAAAGTGAAATTACAAAAACTTGAAAAAGCTTATTAAACCTGTTACATTGTGTTTTCCAAGGCTTATGACTCATGCTTTAGAAACAAGAAGATGTGTGGTTAGGCAAAATTAATGTGTGATAACATTGACACTAAAACCCAAGGGAGAGCTGGGGGATAGTGGCATATGAGTTCAAGGACAGCCTGGCCTATAAAGCGAGTACCAGGACAGCCAGGAATGTTACACAGAGAAACGCTGTTTCAAAAAACAAAACCAAAAACCAAAAAAACACCCAATGGAGAAAATGCAATTTGAGCAGTGGATAATGATAATATGAACTTATTCTATATAAAACAGCAATTTATATGTTCCAAACTCATCAGATTATTTATTAAATATATAGGTTTCTATGTGCCAATAATACCTCTATAAAGCTTTTGAAACTATAAATGACTTACTATATCACTACAAAATTTATGTACATAAGCATAATAGATATATCTCTATAAAAATTTGAAATGGTTTAAGACCTGATATGACATTCAAATCTCCAAAATCAATGCAAGAAAAGTAGGGGTATTTGGGGAGACTAAGATATAGAAAGAACTTCTTGATAGACTCTTCAAAATACAAATGTGATAATTGTCATTCTGAAAAAGAATCTGATGGCATGCCATTAAATATATGCATGCCTAGTGACCTTGCATCATTATCTGGAGTATAATGATTATCACAGAGATGCATCAAAGCAGAAGCAGACACCCACAGCTAAACACTGAACTGAACTCCTGGAATCCAGTTGCAGAGAGGTTGGAGTGATGAGCAAAGGGGTCAAGACCAGGCTAGAGAAACCCACAGAAACAGCTGACCTGAACAAGGGGGAGCTCATGGACCCCAGACTGATAGCTGGAAAACCAGCATAGGATTGATACAGACCCTCTGAATATAGGGGTCAGTGAGGAGGCCTCTGGTAGTAGATCAGTATTTATCCCTAGCATATGAATGGAATTTGGGAGCCCATTTCATATAGAGGGCTACTATCTCAGCCTAGGCCCTGCTCCAAATGATATGACAGACTTTGAAGATCCCCCATGGAAGGCCTCACCCTCCCTGGGGAGCAGTAAGTTAATGGGATAAGGGGTTAGTGTGTGCAGGGGAGGAGGGGAGGGAGAGGAAACTGGGATTGACATGTAAAACAAGCTTGTTTCTAATTTAAATAAAAAATAGAAAAAAGAGAAAACATTTAAGTGGACATTTGTCATGGAGCTGTTTTGAGAGCAAAAGTAGGAGATAGGGTTCAACCTCAGAGGAAAGTGATAAGTAAAATGTGGTTGATAAATACTATGGATTCCTATTCAGAAGTTAAAAACAACAAACTAGGTATGCCTATGTAGTTTGGAATAGCTACTAAAAAAGCTACAGGGCTAAGTTTATACAGCAAAAAGAAAAATTAAAGTGTATGAATATAGTATAATGTGAAAACTGAGAATAAGGAATATCCATAAACTTAGGAAGGTAGTCAATGACAGAATGAGAATAGAGAATGGTAATAGGAGATCCTTAACATATATTTTTATTAAAATAAAATGAAGCATGAAAATAAAAAGTAATACATTAAACAGCAGATTGGCTTTCAAGAGTGAATGATGCTGGTGTTCTATGAATTAAGGCATATGATTAATTCAAAACACTGCACACAAAAAGCAAAGAAAAGCAAAAAACTATTAATTAATGACTTAGAGATACAAATGAGCTGCTATTATTTAGACAAAGGAGAGATTTGTTTATCTTAATGACCTCAGGTAAAGCCAATGGCTAAATAGAAAAAGAAAATCCTTGTCTACTTGAAGAGAAACCTGAAAGATATACTATAAGTGACTGAGGTTGAGTCTTGAGTTTTAGCAAACTTTTAAAAATTATCAAATATTTGAGCCTCATTTTTGTTTTTATTAGAATATAGAATTGCACAAAATACTATATTTCATTGTGCCATTTGTATACGCCTATAAAATGTATTTTGATTATATTTCTTTCCATTGCCTTCTTTTGCCTACTACCTTACTCTTGCCTTTCTCTTTTCTCTACCCAAATAGCCATTTCTACTATGGCATTTTGAAAAATTTATACACTTATCTTTCTGGGTCTAGTTTATTTCACTTAACATGATTTTATTTCTGTTTTCCTGTATATGTTATGATTTGATTTATTTTTATGATTGAGTAAAATTCAAATATGAGTAGGTTCCTCATTTTCTTAATTTTTTTAATTCATCTGTTGATGGACATCTAGGTTGATTCTATTTATTAGATATTGTGGCTATTGCTAAAATAAGCACAAGTTTGCAAGTCTCTTTGTTGTATGGTGACTTCAAGTCTTTCACATATTAGAACATATGCTAGTTTTATTTTCAATCTTTTGATAAATCTCTGTCCTTGTCTCCACGTTGGCTAGATTAATTTATATCCCAACCAACATTGTATAAGTGTCTTTCTTCATTGCATCTTCTTTAGTGTTTGTTGGTCTTTGTTTTTCTGATAATAGCCATTTTGAGTGAGGTGAGATGAAATCTCAGTGTAGTTTGGTCTGTGTTGCCTGATGGCTAAAGATGTTGACAACTTTTTCAAGCCTTTGTTGACCATTTATACCTTTATTTTTAGAACTGTTTGGATCATCTGATTATGTATTGTTTGGATTATTTTTATATTTATTTTGTGAGTTCTTTAAATGGTCTTGTTGTAAATATTGGTAGATGAATGGCTATCAACAATTTTCTACATTGCATAGGCTGTCTCTTCACTTTTGTAGCTGATTTGCTGTGCAGTCTCATTAGTCTGTTCTTGAGATTATTTCCTAGGCTATTACAATCATTTTCAGAAAGATCTCATATACTTCAGTAAAGCCTAAATTATTTCTAACCTTTCAAAGTTTTAGGTCTCATGTTAAAGTATATGATCCAGCTACTGTATCTGTTATCTTTTTTTATGTACAAGTTGAGCAGTAGGAATCTGCTTCATGCTTTTACATGTGGATATCTAATTTCCCCAACATTATTTGTTGAAGAAGTTACTTTTTTCCAGCTTGTATTTTGGAGATTTTTGTCAAGAATATTTCTGGTCTTGCATACTATTCTTATAGTCTGTATGTGTTTTTATGTTCTAGTACCAGGATGTTTTATTACTATGTGAGCCTAAGTTTTCTGACATGTACATGAGAATGCCAGTTATTTTGAGTTTGCAACAGTTTACACATTTTTAATCTAGAAAGTACTATTAACATTATAAATATTCTGGGTTGGAGGGATGGCTCAGTGTTTAAGAGCACTTATTTCTGTAACAGAGGACTCTGGTTTGATTCCCAGTACCAATGTGGTGACTAATAACCATCTGTAACTCTAAGTACAGGGGATGCAATACCCTCTTTTGAGCTATGAGTGCCAGTCATGTACATATTGCACACATTTACACAGGAGGCACACTCTCATATATAAAATAAATAAGTCTTTAAAAACTGAAAATACATTAAAATATTCATGGTCCCTGAGTGGGTTTTAAATGTCAGCTTCAATTAGTTTTTGGATAATACTATCTCCAAGATCTTTTGTTCCTTCCTACATGGAATCATATGTTCTCTGGCTTGACATCTATTTTTGAATATCTAGTACAAACATACCAAAACTGAGTCTTTATTCTCTTTTTTTCTATTTTTTCCATTCCTCGGTGAATGGTGTCATTATCCACATGCTTCCTAAGACAAACATCTCAAAAATCCCAACACCTCATTTTCCTTTCATTTACTTGTTCAATTAAGTTCCATTCATTATAAGTTAGGAATTTGCTCTTTACTATTCTCAAGCAATTGTCTTCATTCTGGCACCATTAGCAATTGCTTAAATTATCCCCAAACAGAACAAAAACAAACGAAACTCCTAAAATTGCTCTAATATCCCAAAGTCCTTCTAGTGCATCCTGAAACCATTTAGAGCATCTTTCTAAATATAAATGGGAGTACTTTACACCCCTGCTCAAAATCGTTTCACTATTTCTCCCATTTTCTACTGGATCATGTCTAATCTGAGTATTTTATTATAATGTGGTCTCTGTTTCTTGCCTCTCAACCTTTACAAAGTGCTGGCCATTGAACTTTAACAGGTCAAGTCTATGTGGCAGTGAACATGCAGAAATACTTCTCAATGAAACATTAAACAGAGAAAATAGAACTCATTGCCTGTAGTATTTTATGTGTTCTTTTTTGGTTGTAGCTGATTCACAGATCCATATATCTGCATGCATATATGTGAATACATGCACATATAAGAGTATACATATATATTTTGCATGGATGCAAAATTTGATAAGTATACTCACACTCTGGTCTTCATCTTACTGCCATTTCCATGTAGTAATTGATACTGGTGTACTGTCTGTAGATTCCCTCAAGTTTTCTTTCCTCTTGGGATATTGTTTCAGCACAGTCCAAACATGACGCTATATGAGAATTCTGAGAAAACTCCAAGAAAACAAGAGTATTGTGAAACCAGTCTCTTAATAAACATGGAATTGTTCTCTGAATGCTCTATGGAAAAACATGTTTCCCCTGTATAGTTTGTCCTTGTGATTGTACACTATACACCTGTGATTCTTCTTAACTCTCTCAACAGAAATTGTCTGATGCTTTGAATAAATTTGACTATTGCATGAGACTTAAGTCTGCCTCACTTTTAGCCTCCATTCTCCCAGGTTGAATACCTTTGGAGTGATAAAACAGGATATCTATCTTACAATCCCCACTGCCAGAGAAACTAGTAAACAAGGAGGACCCTAAAAGAGACAAACTTTGTCCCCTGGAGAAAAGGAAAGGGTCTCCAACCCTTGAGCAAATTGAGAACATGGGAAAAGGCAGGAGGAAGCTACGAGAGTGAGAAGGGAAGAAAAGGAAGGATGCAGAGGTCATGAGGAAGCAGAAATTTTGAGTCAGGTGTAGATTAGAAGAAAGGACATATGATAGGTAGGATTTTAGTTGGGGGGGTTGTAGAGGAGGAAGGGAGGGAGAAGGGAACTGGAATCCTCATGTAATTCAATCTTGTTTGTAACTCAAATATATATAAAAATAAATAAATAAAAAACAGTGAGATGGAAAGAAAAAAACAGGATAACTAGTCTGATTTCTTAATAAACCTTTACTCTATTTAAACTATATATGTCTTAATCTTTATAAATTTACCGTAACAGTGATATCCTCAAGAACCTTATTTTTATCATAACACACCCTACCCTTCAAATAAAGAAGTAATATCATGTTTACAGCTCTATAATCTTTCACATTAATATCTATTTGCGCATTGTTTTACTATATTGTAATTTCTTGGTTGGGTATTCTCATTAAACTGGAAGCTCCTTAGGACAAAAAATATATTACTGTCATGTTCAATTTACTTTCCATAAACTGATGGATCATGCAAGATAATCTCCCAAATCACCCCACCAGTAAATTTGTAGACACATATAATTTTTGTTGTTGACATTTCAAAGATGACTTATGGTAAAGTGTATAAGAGCATTGACTGATACAGTTTAGTCATCAATGCACCTGTTTCAAATTGCTTCTGTCTATTATTGATTAAATCTCAACATTTGTGGTAGAGTATAATTTTCAAATTTGCGTCAATATCTAAGAAAGAAAATATTACACAGTGAGGTTTAGGTGGTTTCTCTTAGGCTCTTGTTGTGCATCTATAAGCCCATAAATCAAATATATTTAAAAACCCAACTAATAAGTTATGAGTCTTCAAATATTCAGTTGTCTGACATAATATCATGCAATTTCACATTGCTATTGTATTTGAATGCAGATATTTCAACATTTTGTTGGCCTACATCAGAAATTTTAAATGATAAATGGTATATTTATTAATATATAATCATCAAAATGCATAGTAAACTACCTTTCCTTTGGTATTTTCAATAAACCAAAGTTATCATTCTTCTCTACTTTATGGGAATGTTGACACATGAAAATAATGACAGTAGCAAAACAGCCAATTTTGTTAGGGCCAAAAGCAAAAGAGGAGAAAAATCAACACCCTAACTACTTACCTAATAAAAACAAATCAATGGCAAGTAAAAGGACATTGTTATAAATGTCCTAGCTCTGCTGATTAACCATATCATTTTTCATTTTAGAATCAAAAATAAATCTCAAGAGAATCCTTTAGGCAAATGGTTTTCTGAATGCTTTAATGCATGATTTTAATTATGAATTTATATTTCCAGACACTGTTCCAAATTCCTTCAATTTTATAATTCAAGTTTTAAAATGCCTTTGGAGTTCAGTTTTCACTTTATATCTGAGATTTATTGCAAGAGCTGTGGGAGCTTCAAATAAGATACTATCCCATCCTACTATTTTTTGGTTTGTTTTGTATTTAAATTAGAAACAAGGCTGTTTCATATGTCAATGCCAGTCGCCCTCTCCCTCCCTCCTCCCATGATCCTACCAACGCCTTATCCCATCAGCTTTCTGCTCCCCAGTGAGGGTGAGGCCTTCCATGGAAGATCTTCATTGTCTGTCATATCATTTGGAGCAGGGCCAAGGCCCTCCCTAGTGTGTCTAGGTTGAGAGAGTATCCCTCTATGTGGGATGGGCTTCCAAAGTCCATTCATATACTAGGAATAAATACTAATCCACTACCAGAGCCCCTATAGATTGCCCAGGCCTCCTAACTGATACCCACATTCAGGGTATCTGGAACAGTCCTATGCTGGTTTCTCAGCTATTATTCTGGTATCCATGAGCTCCCCCTTGTTCAGGTCAACTGTTACAGTAGGTTTCTCCAGCCTGGTCTTGATCCCTTTGTTCATCACTCCTCCCTCTCTGCAACTGGATTCCAAGAGTTCAGTTCAGTGTTTAGCTGTGAGTTTCTGCTTTTGCTTCCATCAGCTGCTGGATGAAGGCTCTAGGATGGCATATAAGGTAGTCATCAATCTCATTATCTGGGAAGGGCATTTAAGGTAGCCTGTCCACTATTGCTGAGATTGTTAGTTGGGGTCATCCTTGTAGATCTCTGGACATTTTGCTAGTGCTGGATTTCTCTTTATATCTATAATGGCTCCCTCTATTATGCTATCTCTTTTTTTCTCTCCTCTATTCTTCCCCTGACTATATCTTTCTGCTTTCTCATATCCTCCTCTCCCCTCCCCTTCCCCTTCTCTTTCTTCTAGCTCCCTCTCCCCTCCCAGCATGATCCCAATTAGCTCAGGAGATCTTGTCCTTTCTCCCTTTTCCAGGGGACCATGTATGTCTCTCTTAGGGTCCTTCTTGTTCCCTAGCTTCTCTGGTGGTGTGGATTATAGGCTGGTTATAATTTGCTCTATGTCTAAAATCCATATATGAGTGAGTACATACCATTTTTGTCTTTTTGTGACTGGGTTACTATTGTGGGAAATACCAATACGGAGTCAGGTAAAAGTATAAGGGATATTTTTAGGGAAAAGCCTTACTTACAGAGCGACCTAGCCAGCAAACAGGGCAGCAGTAAGTAAAGCAAGCTGAAGATGAGACGGAAGAAGGGGCCTTCCACGTGTGTGTGTCCCTCACTCTTAAACCTTCCCTACATTACCCTGACCACGCTCTCACAGGTATAGCTACAGTGTCCCCTACAATTCCCCTTTTAACTAAAAGAGGATTAAAACTTAACAGTGTAAAGTATCTAAAATTAACAATCATAAAGGTGAAATATAAGAAGATACAACAATCTGCTTATGTCACATCCTAACTAAGTCTATTTTAACTAAACCCTAAAGTCATCTGAAAGAGGTTTTCAACCCTGAACACCTCCCTCCAATTCCAACCATAAACAATAGGAAGCTATCCCTAACTAGGTATATACACTATCCTAAATGACAACAATGGGGGAATGGGAGCGTAGCATCCTCCAAGTTACTTCGTGCTGAAATGGGACAGCAATACCCTTGTGGGGTCCTGTAGGAAGAAAATGTTAGTATAGGGAAAGTCTCAAATAGATTATATCCAGTCCATGTTAGATGGGATTTGCTTGATTGAAGATCTAAGTTGAAATCCTCAACTTTATTGAAGTCAGTACCCGAAGCTCTGGCTGAAGTGTCAGTTGAAATGGAGCAAGTTGGATCCAGTGCATTCGAGGAGGTGTGGCCCATTTTCTTTCTAGGGTGTCCAGGGATTGCTGTCAGGCAGGTCTTCATTGGCTGTGTGGGACTCAAACATAAATGATAGCAGAGAAATGTTTGCTTGTATAAGTATGCATACTAGAAAAGGTAACCATGAGAACATAATTATGAGAGGGTGTACACCTTGAAAGAAAGAGCCAAGAAAAGACAAAGACAGTCTCCAACTTTTCTCTTATTCTGTATTACATCAATTGGCTTCTGGATACAATACAGAAACTCTGAAGTTTAGTTAAACAACGTGGTTGGATTTTAGAGGAGGAAAGCCAAATCCACCTCTAAGGCCAGCATTGGTTTAATTGAATAGGGACTAGGAAATAAAGAGAAATAGAGTTCTCTGAGAGACAGCTGTAAAGTTTACTTTATGGCACGTTCCTTTTGTTTGATGGTTATAGCTACCTTCTCTTTTTAAGTATCTACCATTGCAGTGTCCTTTGACTTCTGGAGATGAGTTTTCCTGTGAAGATAAAAGCAAATCACTTCCCTTTCCTTTGGGAGGTTTCTATTTAGTTTATAAGATATACCTTAGGAGAATACCTGTCATTTTTCCTGGTCAAGAGGTTTTTCCTTTTCAACTTGAATCTTGATCAAATTTGATGGTATCAAAAGTTCTTCTCCTGTGAAAACCAATGCAAAACCCCTACCCTATCATAACACATGTCCTGGTTTCCATACAGAGTTTAGTACATCTTTGAAGTATACCGGCTGATTGAGTTCAGCAGTTTTTTTTTTCCGTAGTCCAGTGTCTTTCTGCAGCTGTTTGTCCTTTTTCATTGGCATTAAGAAAGTTTAGTGTTAAAAAAGCATTATGTAACCTATGTTTGGGGGATTTAGTCTTCCCAGCCTGTCTATGGAGCATCTCCTAAAGTGTTCTATTAGATCTCTCAACCAGTGCTTGTCCCATAGGATTCTGTTGTATACCGGTGACATGCTTCATGTTATAATATTTGAAAAACTGTTCCATTTTTGTGGAGGCATATGCTGGAGCATTGTCAGTTTTTATTTGTGCAGGTATACCCATAACTGCCATCACCTCTAGCATGTGTGTAATAACAGAATCAGATTTTTCAGAGTTAAGAGCAGTAGCCAATTGGAACCCAGAGAATGTGTCTATAGTATGATGCACGTATTTCAAATTTCCAAATTCTGTAAAGTGAAAGACATCCATCTGTCAAACCTTATTCTCCAAATGCCCTTAGGATTACAGCCTGCTGGAAATGGAATTTGATTATAAAAGGAACAATTAGGACAGTTTCTCACTATCTTCTGGGCATGTTGCCAAGTGATAGAGAAGTCCTTTTAAACCTTTGCAATTTACATGATGTTTCTTGTGAAATTCTGAGGCTACTAGTATACTTCCTATTTATAAATGATCAATCTCATCATTGCCTTTTGCTACTGGGCCTGGCAGACCCGTATGGGATCTGATATGGGGTGTAATGTATAAAGGATTACTTCTGTTTCTGATTGTTTCCTGTCATTGTATGAACAGTGAAGTTAATTCTGTTATTATCAGGAATGAATTCTGCAGTCTCAATGTGTAACATGACTCTTTCTGCATATTGGGAATCAGGAACTATATTAAGAGGTTCTATAAAATCGATGTGTACCATGAGAATTGCATATAATTCTGCCTTCTGTACAGATGTATACAGACTTTGAACTACTTTACTTACCTCACCTGCTTTATAATCTGCCTTACCTGATTTGTTGGCATCAGTGTAGAAGAACTCCAGAAATGGGAGTTTGTCTTGTAATACATGGAAGAATCCAGACTGTCTTTTTTATGAATTTAATTCTGTAAGTTTTTAGATAATTGGTGCTAATCATTCCCAAAAATTCAGTAAGAGCTATTTGCCAATATTCATTATCCTGCCACAAGGAAGAAATTTCCTCATTAGTTAAAGGTACTATAATTTCTGCTGGATCTTTCCCAGTCAGTTGACAGAGTCTTAATTTGCCCTTTAGAATCAAATCAGAAATCTTTTCTATATATGTCTTTAACTTTTTATTCAGTTTATGTGGCAGAAATATCCATTCCAATATGGTGTCTTCCCTCGGCATCAGAATCCCAGAAGGGTATTCTCTGGATGGCAAGATAACCAGAATACAGTCTAAATCAAGGTTTATCTGATCTACATGTGCATCCAATATTCTGTTTTCTACTCATTGTAATTCTTTTTCTACCTCAGTGGATAATATTCTCAGACTGTTTAGGTCCTTATCACCTTTAAGGGCCATTTTAAATGCTTTAAGTCATGTCCTTCCACACCAATAATCTTCTGTAACTGAGAAATTTCCCCTAATAATTTCTGAAGAGAAATAAGGGTTTGATAATGATCTCTCCTAATTTGTACCTTCTGTGGCCCAATTCTTTGTATAAGTCTATCTTGTAACATAAAGAGTTTATAGAATCTCCTCTTTGTATCTTTTCTGTAGCAATCTGTAACCACCAACGATGGAGAACTTCCTTCACCATTTCAAACATACGTTCCAAAGTTTCCTTATTAGAATCTGATAAAAGAAATTCATCCATGTAATGATAAACAAGAGATTGTGAAAATTTCTTCTGAATTATTTCCAAAGGTTGCTGTACCAAATGCTGACACAAAGTAGGACTACTTAGCATTCCTTGTGGCAAAGCCCTCCTCTGATATCTCTGAACTGGCTGTGAATTATTAAGAGTTGGTATGGTAAATGCAAATTTTACTCTATCATTTTCCTGAAATGATATTGTGACAAAATAGTCTTTCAGATCAATGACTATGATCGGACATCCTTTAGGTATCAAGGAAGGCAAAGGCATTCCAGGTTTCAGAGAGTCCATTGGTTGAATTACCTTATTTATGGCTCTCAGATCTGTCAGCATTCTCCACTTTCCTGACTTCATTTTGATAACAAATACAGGAGAATTCCAAGGGCTGGTAGATTCCTCTATGTGTCCAGCCTCTAACTGTTCCTGAACTAGTCTTTCTAAAACCTCTAGCTTCTCAGAGGTCATAGGCCATTGTCCTATCCAAACAGGTTCATCTGTAAGCCACTTCAATGGCATGGCCATTGGCACCTCTAAAGGTCTATCATTTGTAGCTAGTTTCTGTACAGCCACGATGGTTGGTAACCATTTTCCATAGTGTCTTACCAGATCTTTTCTACTATCTAAAGATTGTACATAATTTATCCGACACTGGAGGAATATTAATCTGAGTATTCCATTGCTGTAAAAGATCACGACCCCCAGAGATTTATAGCTATATCTGCCACATCTGCCACATATGGTTTCAGTTTCCCTTTCTGTCCTTCCGGTCCAATGCTGACCACCGTGTAAACACTCTGTAGAACTCTAGATAGAGTCCTAATTCCTAAAAAATTGTACATTCGCCTCTCTAAGAGGCCATCTCTGAGGCCAGGACTGTTGGTAATAATATTCACATCTGCCCCAGTATCTACTAAGCCAGCAATAACTTTATTATTAATGCGCACTTTCAACTGAGGACTTTTATCATTAATAGAAGTTTGCCAAAATATGAGTTTCTCATCTTGTCCCATCACATTTGATTCTTCATCGCTAGCCAAACTACCATCTAGAGCAGTATTATTTTTCACAATAGGCAAAGAACTATCTATTTGTCCTGTAATAGATTGTCTTCCACTGCTACTGGGTACGGCCAGACCTTTCTTGATGTGGGGGACTTCTTGAGGCACTCTTCTGGGTTTCCTGGCCTTAATGGGTTTCTGTGCATGTCCCTGATCGATCTACATTCATTGGTCCAGTGTCTACCCTTACCACATCTTCTACACAATCCATAATTCAGTGGCCTTCCATATGAGGCATTGTTAGAATTCCCTTATCTACAATTTCTCTTAATATGTCCCATTCTACCACAGCTGAAACATCTAGGTTCCTGACGCCTTTGTGGTCTCCTGGGGAATGCTCTTCCTACCCGAGGTTCTGGTTCAGAGTAGTGATAAACTCTGGCTTCTTGGTACCTATGTTGACCTCTATAAGGTACTTCTCCTTCCTAAGCCCTTGCGTCCTCACCTCTAGAACTTTTAATCTCCTGTTGCCTTTTTAAATCTTTCAATATGGCTTCTCCTCCCCAACCTCCAGTGTCTTGCACAGTATATTCGATGTTGGCTGCATGCAAAACCCATTCTTCTAGCTGATCTGATCTGATCTTAAAAGGAAAAGTATTCTTTTGCATATTGGGTTTGCATTTTCATAAGCTATTGTATATATAATTGATTGTCTTGTTTCCAGATTGTAGGAAGCCGGTTCCTGCATTATCTATTACAATAATAGGTGCCTGAAGACACCAAGATGTAAATTACTTCAACAGGCGCTGGGTAATCTCCATTCCTTTGATCTCTGCCTATCCCGTGGCTCATTTTGGCCTGAGGAGCTGAAGCCATTCATAGGGTAACACGTCCCAGGCGGCTGGCCAGCCTTTATAAGGGATGGTTTTCTTGGTTCAATGTCTCCGCTCTAGTCTCCGCTCTGGGAAGCTTATGCTCTTTCACTCTCAAGATGCATTAAAGCTTGTCTGCAGAAGGATCCGAGTGTCCCGTGTATGATTTCTTGCTGGCGAGAAATACAGAGCGCACGGGACATATGGTGCTGAAACCTGGGAACATATGAACATCTCCGGCACCGCGGAGACCCCTTGGCTACAAGGCGGATTCAGAACTGCAGGGTGGTAAATTCGGAGAGGTATGTTTTTTCTGGACTTTGGCTTGGGAATGTTGCTATTTTGGGAGGTTAATATAGAGGCTTCTATGCTTTTACTAGGAGCTATTTTGACTTTTCTCACTGTTGTAGCAATCTTAAAGAAGTCCAGAATTACATATCAGAAACCGAATGTGGTGAGAGATGGGGCGTGCCTAACAATAAAATATAAGAAAAAAGGACCTCCCGGGATGTCTAGTGACAAGGGAGTAAATAATTTGTTAAGAGAAACAGCAATAAATAAGAAAAAAGGACCTCCTGGGATGTCTACTGACAAGGGAGTAAATAATTTGTTAGATGATTCTGTAAATAAGTTTAAAGCTTTAAATCTTGATAGCTCTAATGACTCTAAAAGCTCAAGAGATGGGGTTTTGGAAGGAACAGCTCAGCTAGATGAGGGAGAGACAGAGAAGGAGGGAGAGAGAATGGGGAATGGCCGGTCACACCCCGGTAAATTTAGGAGATATCGGCTGCCAAGAATAAAGGCAAATATGAGGCCATCGCCTATTAATCCAGCGGGTGTGCTTCCATCAGCACCCCCATTATATGAGTTACAACAAAAATTTGGTACCGACTCCTTCTTACCATCAGAGGAGCGGAGAAAATTACAGATGCCTTTCCCAGTCTTTGATAGGGGAAAAGGCCATGCCTGCTATTCAACACTTCTTAAAGGCCTGAAATGCCTGGGGCTTTAAAGCCTCATAAACATTGACGCTCGGGCCAAGCGTCTCACCTCAAAACCTAAAAGGCCAAAAGGAAATGGTAAAATGGAAAGATATCTTAACTGATCTTTGGAGAAGCCCGGATCCTATTCTCATAAGATCCAGGGGAGCGATATTGTGTTTTCTCACAGGATGAAGAAAATCCTCTGTGGATCCCAAAAAGACTCAACCTGAAGAGCCTCTTCGGACCTTCAAAAGTCGGAACTCCACCCTCTCCCCCGGGAGTTGAGAGCCGCTATTGTTATCCAGATTAACTCCTGTCCTTGGCGGAGAGATGGCCACTGCTTAAGGGGTGGGGGTGGGATTGTTTGATGCAGCCGTTTGCGGATTGCTGTTACCTCTGGCTGATCTATGAGAAAGAGGTGGGGGTGGAATTGTTTGATGCAGCCGTTTGCGGATTGATGTTACTTTTGGCTGGCATGTAAGCTCCAGGGCTCAAACCAAGAGACCGCCCAAGCGCTTATATTTTGGCTAACTATGCTTAAGCAATAGGCCGCCGGCCAGACAGCTCTTGCACACCCGGAGCCTAGGCTCATTGCACAGGGTAGAGTGTCTGGTCTGGGCAGCCCAATGAGGGATGCTGAGCAAAGGCATCACACAGAGTTGCCTATTATGCAGGCTTCTCTGGGAGGTACGTTGACCTGCATAAGGGTTACCTGCCCTGAGACTCCCTTTCCCAGAAAAACGGCAGAGGACAGGTCAAGAGCGCTTCGGGTCAAGCTAACAGCCTGATGGCGACTCTTGTACACAGTCTTAATGTTTGATTTTGGGAAGGTTCAACCTCTACCTCTATCCCTCAACATTTGGGTGACCTATTTGCTTGTAATAATATAAAGCCTTTTCATTAATTATAAAAAAAGGGGGATATGTAGGAAGCCGGTTCCTGCATTATCTATTACAATAATAGGTGCCTGAAGACACCAAGATGTAAATTACTTCAACAGGCGCTGGGTAATCTCCATTCCTTTGATCTCTGCCTATCCCGTGGCTCATTTTGGCCTGAGGAGCTGAAGCCATTCATAGGGTAACACGTCCCAGGCGGCTGGCCAGCCTTTATAAGGGATGGTTTTCTTGGTTCAATGTCTCCGCTCTAGTCTCCGCTCTGGGAAGCTTATGCTCTTTCACTCTCAAGATGCATTAAAGCTTGTCTGCAGAAGGATCCGAGTGTCCCGTGTATGATTTCTTGCTGGCGAGAAATACAGAGCACGCGGGACACCAGATCTGTTACCTGTAATTCTACTGCCCTGGTTAACCTTTGTAAGAAGTCCTGGAACTGTTCTGTAGGTCCCTGTGCTATTCTGGTATAGGCTTCTAGGCATTTTCCTGCATCATGAACCTTATCCCAAGCGTTTAATGCTGCTTTCCTACATAGGGACAGTATATGGTTATCATATTCAGCCTGAGCCTGTGGGTTAGCATAAATATCCTCACAAAGAATCTTATCTAGGGGGGCTTCATAACCATCCTTTATGCCTTGATGCTCAATGAGCTTCACTCATTCCCTGACCAATGCCTTCCACTGGATTTGGCATGAATTCTCAAGTACAGCTGCCACCAGTCTTTCCCAATCTGTGGGCATCACCCCTGTTAAAGTTTGCCTATGAATGTATTAGCTGTTTTACGTATGGGCTATGGAGACCATATGAGACACCTGATTCTTTAATATTCTTAAGATCCTTCAGCTGTATAGGTTGCCATACATAAGCCATCTGTCCCTGAGGGTGTTTCTTAGAAGGTGACTTTTCTACAATGGTAGCTGGGTACACTAATGGTGTATGTGTAACCTTAGAAGAGTAGTCGTGATGCTTGAGTGGAGTAGGTGCCTCGGATTGGAGTGATTCTGTCTCTGAGGCATCCCAATGATTTTTAAGCTTAGTAATGATATCCTCATGAAAAGTTTCAATTTCCTGCATCATAAAGGATTCCAAGCATGTTAGCGAATCCATAAATTTCTCTAACTGCTCTTCTCCAAGTTTTTGTAGTTCTGTAATACGCTCGTCCTTAGCATCTGGATGACATGGAAAATGCATTCTAAATATTGGAGTCTAGACTGGAGGTAGTGATTTGTTGAGGTGGAGGCCTCAGCAATCGACCAAATGGACCTATCTAATCTGTTAGCCCTGTTATGTTAATTATCTTCCAAACATTCGAACCTAGACTCAAATTTGTTATCTGCTGCCTTAGATGCTTTCACAATTGATTGAATGGCATTGTCCAATTCTGGAACCCTATCCTGGGTATTTGGCACCTTTGCATCTAATTTCTGGGGCACAGAGCCTGTCTGAGTTTCTAGTTGGCTACAGATATTCTTTAGTTCATCACGGTCTTCTGACAGCCTAGCATCTAATGCCTCAGACATGGAGGATCTCTCTATCTCTCTGTGTTTATCTTATCATAAATATGCTGCATCTCATCTTGGGTAACAGACAGCTCTGTCTTTATCATACTGGACATAGAGCCAAGCTTATCATCGAACTTCTGTTTCACTTGCTGTACAATTGTGGTCTGACCTAATCTGTTCTCCAAAACCTCATTGTGTAAAGCTGTTATTTTCTGGAAGCAAGTGGTGAGGTTATCTTTGTCCCTGTTCCCAAGACCTCTGGCTAGTAATGTTATTTGTACCAGCAAGCTAACTGCCATTACTGCATATAGGCAGGTAATTGGCAGATTAGCGTCCTCTTCAAACATTGAATTCATGTCATAAGCAAAGATATTACAAATTGAAGCAAATGATAAATATTATGTCATGATTTTACCTGATGGTTTCTACTCCAATAACTATCTTTGACAAGCAGGTGGCAAAGACGTTCAGCTAATCTGAGTAGCTTTTGGCAGCAGTAGGTGAAACAAGATGGCAGTGGTGGCAGTTGATCTGAGTTCACAAAGGTGACTGTGCTTAGCTGGGAGTATAAGACCTTGTGGCCACAGCCACTGAGAGAGGCATGGCTTTACAGCCGCCGAGGCCAGGGGAAGCTGTGAACCCTGCTGAAACCCAGGGCCTACTCCCGAGGCCTACTCGGCTCAAGGGCAGGAGGCCTCAAGGCACAAGTAGGACACAATCCAGGCCAGTCCCATGTGCGTACAGTTAGAAACTCTGGTGGTAAAACTGTGGGGAAGTCTGTAGAATTTTCCCAGCTGGGTGGACTGTTCTGAGCAGCTCAGCGGCAATGGGATAAAGCTTGTGTGACTCAGCAGGTCGGCTGCAAGCTGGGAGCACCTGTGGAAAGAGGGGATTTCCCTGTCAGTTAGTCTGCCATCCCAGTGGGACCTGTGGGCTCTCCCAAATGGGGCCTAGGTTTACAAGATCCCGCTTCTGACAATGAGATACTGTGGGCATTACTAATATGGAGCCACATAAAATTATAAGGGAATTTATTAGGGAAAAGCCTTAGTTATAGTGTGACCTCATAGGTGTGGTCAGGCACACCTATAGCCAGCCCCTAGCAGGTATGGTTACAGTGACCCCTACATGTTACCTCACTCAGGATGGTTTCTTCTAGTTCCATCCATTTTCCTGAGAATTTCAAATCCCCATTGTTTTTTCCCGCTGAATAGTACTTCATTGTATAAATGTGCCACATTTTCTCCATCAGTTCTTCATTGAAAGGCATCTAGGTTACTTCTAGGTTGAGCACTTTTTTCAGTGTCTTTCAGCCATTTTAGATTCCTCTATTGAGAATTCTCTAGTTCTGTACCCTACTTTTTAAGTGGATTATTTGTTGTTTTGGTGACTAGCATTTTTTCTGGATAGATATCACCTACCAAAATTAATTCAAGAACAGATAAGCAATTTAAACAGACCTTAACCCCTATTAAAATAGAAGCAATCATCAAAAGTCTCCCAACCATAAAAAGCCGAGGGGCAGAGGGTTTCAGTGCAGAAATCTACCAGAAATTCAAAGAAGAGCTAATACCAATGCTCCTCAAATTGTTCCACACAATAGAAGCAGAAGGTTCATTGCCAAACTCTTTTACCTTGGTACTCAAGCCACACAAAGTTGTAACTAAGAAAGAGAACTACAGACCAATATCCCTCATGAACACTGATGCAAAAATACTGGCAACTGATTCCAAGAACACATGAGAGAAATCATCCACCATGATTAACTAGGCTTCATCCCAGGGATGCAGGGATGGTTCAACATACAAAAATCTATCAATGTAATCCACCATATACATAAACTGAGCAAGAAAAATCCTTGTGCTATCTTGTCTCTTGCTGTTGCTATCATCTACCCTGCCCTTTTCATGATCATACTCCCTCTTTCTTCCTTCTTAAAAAACTGTTTTTTATATCACAGTTTCTTCTCTGTGAAAGATATTCATTCCTTTTCCTGAACAAAGAATTCTTATTTCACTTTGCCTCCGTTACTTTTCACTGATTCAAAATTTTGAACCACTGCTAAGTGATAGTCTGGTTTCTATGTGCTTGGGAGATCAGAAACAACAATCCTGCATTTGTGTTGATAAATTGTGAGGACAGACTGAGTCTGCTCTTCCAAAATCTAAATAGTCTATTTTAATGGATGTCTTTCAATATGAATGTCTTCTACCTGTGGTATAACTCCATAAGACGGTTCACACAAGAAGAGCAGATTTAATGCACTCTCTAAAAGCTGTATTAAAATTGGATGATATAATACTCAGATACAGGAAGGTAAAATATATATATCTATGACATTAAATAGTTTAGCACTATGTTATTAAATAATAGTATATATCTAGATATTTGGTTTTGTAAAATCAGTTATGAGATAGAATATGGGTTTTAGAAGGCAGATCATTGCCATTTGTATAGGAACACTTCTGAAATACCTTTTATTATGTAGCTGGTGTGCAAGCAGATGAGAAAGACAAAGCAAGGAGTAGGATATATTTTAGTTTCTAAAATACCCATTAACTATTAAGATAAAAATTAAAATAAATAAAGGCTCCAATCTATTTTGCATTTATAAAAAGTTGATTTCAAATTTTGATGGTATTAGTTACTGTCTTCCATCAGAAGTGAAGTACTCAATATTCTTTAAGAATTATTCCACACTTTAATTTTTGTGGTGCTTATGTTGTTAACTTAGTCAACATTTACAGAAGATTCTTTAACATACACATCTAATTTACAAGCAAGCTTTTAATCTTCACAATCACATGTAAATTTATTAGCATTTAGTATGTTGACAGATGTTAGGTATTTAAACAAATTAGAGTAAATTTTTTTGGCAAGAATGAACTCTTCATAATTCTCGATCACATTTCCATTCACTGCTGGATTTTCTTTTAATTCATAGAGGTGTATAGTGAATAAATCCATAATATTAAGACAGAAAGGAAACAAATCTTCAGGAGAGCAAAACTGGTTTTGAGTTTTCCAGCCACCCCCATTCATATCAAGTATTTGCTAACTCTTTTAAAAAGTACAGCTGTTTGTATGCTAAATTACCTGTATAAAGATTTCCTTCTGTTTCTTCTATTTCACAACAAAGTGAATCCTTAAAAAATAATTTTAAAGTTATCATACAGATTAATAGGTTTTATTGTGATATTTTCAGACATATATGTCATTATACTTTGTCCTATTTTGCCCCCCACACTGTGCTTCCCCAATCCGTTCTGCCAGTATTGCTTTTTCCCTTCCCTGCCTCTTTACTATCACACCACACATATACTATTTTCCTCTCATTTCCCCCTCATGTTTAAGATCCCTCCTTCCCTTTCCATGGTCCCCCATTTAGATCCATAACCTATATACACATTAGCTAGAAAACAGAATTAGATGTCAATTGACAGATAAGTGGATAAAGAAAATGTGGTACACATACACAATGTCAAAAAATGAAAATATAAGATTTGCAGGAATATGGATGAAACTTGAGATGATTATGTAAAGTAAAAGAAAACACAGATTTGGAAAAACAAACCCCTCACATTTTCTGTCATATGTGGAAGCTAGATTTAGAGACATAGTTTTCAGTAAGTGAAGTTTTTTAAATATTTAATTTACTAGGCTATTGCTGGGTGTTGGTGGCTTACACCTTTAATCCCAGCACTCGGGAGGCAGAGGCAGGCAGATCTCTGTGAGTTCAAGGCCAGCCTGGTCTCCAGAGCGAGTACCAGGATAGACTCCAAAGCTATACAGAGAAACCCTGTCTCGAAAAAACAAATATATATATTTACAGATTCATGTAATGGATTCCATTAGATTTTTCTAATGGAATTCTTTTGGGGAATTTTTGGGTAGTTTTATACTACTATGACTAACTATATCCATCTTAACTTGTAACCTAATAATTCATAATCCCAGATAACATTTAATATCCGTACAAATATATTAAACTATTTTACATGTGTCTGTGTATATGTATGATGTACTGCAATTGTTCTTGCTTTTTAAGTTTGCTTATGAAACCATTTTATATGTATTTGTATACATGTATGATATATTGCAATTGTTCTTTTAAAGCCTGGTTATTCATAGTTTCATTATTCCCCCTCCATCCTTTTTATCTTCTCACAGTTATCTGACTCATGAGTTATTTTATTTTGTTTTATCCCTTGGCTTCCTGAATTTTTTAGAGTAGATTTTCAAAAAAGTATCTTGAGGAGCTGACTTCTTTAATGTTTAAAAATCTCTCCCTGTTACTCTTCTTAAACAACAATGTGTCTGGCAGCCTAGACCTGGTCCTCAGAAGTCATAGACAATGTTCCATTGCCCTCTGGCACTAACTACTCATGTGGAGAGCTTGAGGCCTGTCTACAACTCCCCTTTGATAGATGACTTTTTTTTTCCGCTTGGATGCCTGAAGAAATATTCGTTTATATTTAAAAATGTATTAAGCCTTTACATATTAGAACTTCCACAAATTTTTGTTAGTTGATCTTTTGATTTTAAGTTTACTGTCTATATTCATTTACTTAATATTTGTGAACAGTTATCACTACTAGAAATAGTTTTATGCTTGAGTATAGTTTCATGTTTGAATTATCAGATTAGCTATTTTGGGAACATTAATTATGCATATAATTTTCTTTTCAGACAGAGAATTGTTGTAGTTTCTGTCTAAAGATCAGATGTTGAAATTTTCTTTTAGTTTTTGTAATACAGGAGTGGCAATTTGGTTACATATAAAATTTTATATCTCCTTTGCATTTTTTGCTAAATGGAAGTTATCATATATAGTAGTAATGCACAATATAATATTCCTAAAGTTCATCATTTTTCCTACATGTTTACCTACATAATTGTTAATTCATTTCTATTGTTTTATATTATTTTTATTTAATATATTTTATGAGATTATAATTCCCTTCCCTTTCCTCCCACCAGACCCTCATACATATTTCTCTCTGCTATCCTTCAAATTCATAGCCCTTTTTCAATAATTTTTATTGTATCTCTCTCTATATATGTATGTATATTTATATGTATATTCCTAAATATAACCTGTTCCATCCATATACTATTACTTGTGTGTGTTTTTAGATTCATTATGACCTTAACCATGATTATAATCTATGATGAAGGATAGTTATAACCATAATGAAGGATGATAAAAAAGAGAGGCTAGATTTATCCTTTTCTAAACAACCTCGGTGAAAAGAAAGAAATGAGATGGACCTTTTTTTTTCTCTATAGCAAAAGGAATCCCAAGTTGAACTGGGAAGTTTCTCTGACTCAAACAAACAAAAAATTTCCAAAAAGAAAACCCTAGGAAAGCCAATGAGCCCAATCTTCAATGGTAGGCTTTGAGGCTGGAGATAACACACATGGAAAAAAAAATCATTGGAAGCTAAACAGTAATACTCTTTGTTTCTTTCATAATACTAAATCAGTCATTTATATGGAGAAATATTATCAACATGGATCTTTCTCCACAAAAGAAGAACAGCAAGAAAGTTGTAAACTCAATAGCCTTTAGAAATTATTCAAGTCTATATACAGTCCCTAATAGAAACTATATAAAACTGTGAATATCCCCTTATTGTTTTGGTGTTTTTTAATGAGAGATATTGTTTCCATTAGCACACAGTTCAAGGTATAATCCATTATGACAGAAAAGTTAAGGTAGCAGGAGCTTGGGGAAGCTTGTCATGTTGTATCCACTATCAGCAAGCAGAGATGTTAGCGATCAGCTCACTTTCTCCATTTTACATAATCCAGGATACCCACACAAGGAATGACTTCACCATAACAAAAGCAACTCTTCCTATATCAATTAACATAATCAATGCAAACCCTCATAGGCATAGTCAGAAGCCCAGGTGATTCTTGATTCTGTCAAAATGGCAATATTAAAACCATCACAATAATCACACTACTCTTCCCTTTCAGCACAGAGTTCAAAAATCTCATGAGATATTCAACACTTCTAAAATATCTGTATGACTTTGCCCAACTTTGAGCTAATGTAAATGTTCTGTGTAATACTTAAAAAGTGTAATGTAAGATTCTCCTATTGTATGTTTTCTGTCTGGAGAAGATTTCATTGAGAGGAAGGGAGTGTCTAAGGAGAAAGCTTCAGCTAATGCTCTTGCTGAGCTCTACCATCCTCCTCACCAGTCACTTCATATCACCCTGGTGTTCCTATGTGGCAGAAGTGCTTCTGATGGTAGACTTATGTGCTTTTCTCCATGCAGTGTTCTTAAGTTGGGAGGTATTGCTAGGATGGTATTTAATCATTTTCTATATGAAGAAATTTCCTGTGTCAAGAGTGGCATTGGCCCTAGTTAACTTTTCTACTCTCTGAAATTCTTACCATCTATTAGTAAATACTTCCAATTTCAAGTTCTGAGAAATAAAATTTTCTTATTTTTTTTCTTTTATTAGTCACCTTTCCTTGCCCAATTGTTATGCTAGGTAATACACAATAAATGTCTTCTATGCTTCAGTTCATTAATAATGGCCACATGGTATTCTTACAATATAAAAGGTTAACACCCACATAAAAACTGTGGAAAAAAATTATGTACATTCAAAAATTTCTAGAGAGAAAATTGAAGTCCATGATAAGCTGTGAAAGTATTTCTTATAAATATTATGGATTTAGAACAGGCCACAATCTATGCTCTATTAATATTTGAATCATTTTTTATTTTTTGTTTGAGAGCCTATTCTGCATGTTGCAGACTATTTGGCATTATGCTTGGTATCTACCATCCAAATTTCCAGCATGTTCTCTCACTTTGGATGATCTAAAAGGTTTCCACCCAATGCCACTATTTCTTAATAAGTAATCAGAGACCTAATATTTATGTGAAATGATTATATTTAAAAGTAATTTAATAGGATTAAATACTAAAAATTATATTGCTGTGAAGAGAGACTATGACACAACTCTTATGAAGGAAAACATTTCATTGGGGCTGGCTTAGTTTCAGAGGTTTAGTCCATTATCATCATGGTGAGGAGCATGACTGAATGGAGACATAGTGCTGGAGAAGGAGCTGAAAGAGACACTGAGACACACTTCCTCCAAGAAAGACACACCTACTCCAGCGAGGCCACACCTTCTAATAGTGCCACTCCCTGTGAGCACATGGAGGCCATTTTCTTTCAAATCCCCACAGTTGGGAAATGGGTGAAAAAATCCTAAGAGCCCCCTGATCATGGATGCCAATGGGGAGGCCCCTGCACTCCGGGGAGCCTCTGGAGGTGGACTTGCATTTTTCCCTGGTGTGGGGGGGAACTCTGAGAGCCCATCCCATGTGAAAGGATGCGCTCTGTCTCTGGACACATGGGGAGGGGCCTAGGCCCAGCACAGGAAGATTTGGTGGACTTTGCGGAGCCCCTGTTGGGGGCCCTATCCTGCCTGGGGAGTGGTGGGTGGATGGGGTGGGGGTAGGTTGGAGGTGGGGGAGGGATGGGGTGGGGGGAGGGAGAGGGAGAGGGGACTTACATGTGAAATAAGCATGTTCCCTAACTTGAATAATAATAATAATAATAATAATAATAATAATAATAATAATAATAATAAAAGAAAAAAAGAGTCTATTCTCTCCTTGCACCATATGGGTTCTGTGGACTGAACTCAGGTCATTGGGCCTAATGGCAAATGAGTTTACCTTCTGAGATATCTTTCTGGAACCTAGCCTGTGATGCTATCAAGATGGCAAATGCATTTAAGTATTGAGCTATCTTGCTGGAACCTAGCCTGTGATGCTATCAGGAGACAGTAGAATTTCTAAAAGGTCTAGATGGGAGGAATTCCAGTCAGTGGGGGCATGACATTTAAAGCAATATTGAAACCCTGGGCCCATCTTGAATATCTGTCTTTGCTTCACAAGTGCTATGAGGTGAGTGAGTTGCATCCTCTTTAATGCTTTTTGGCCAGAATGTTCTTTCTGCCTTGAAATGGGTGCTTAAAATACAGGGCCAAGCAACCACAAAATGAAAGTAAATGTGACTTTATTTTTACTTCTTCTAAGTTGATTATTCAAGTAATCTATAATAGTGTTTGAAGTCCATGAAGTTTCTTGAAAAAAAATAAGTGAAAATAAAGACTGCAATTGTATATACCATGTTAAGTCAATTTACTTTGATCAACAATATAGATTATCTCTGAGAAAAGAGGTAAAGAATAAATGAAAAGGTTTTGTTTTAGACTTCTGGTTTCCAACCCCTCCCCATAGTTTACAAAATACATATGACAACAAATTAAAATATTAGCTAGCCCTTTTATTGACAAGTTGCTGATAGCAAAATTTGGGATCAGTGCATTTGATCACTGGCGTAATTAGATGGCATACTTTATTCTAACATGTATGGATTAGAAGGAGACAGACCTTATACCAGCTTGACAGCGGCATTAGATAAAGTATTATGAGAAAAATCAGGGGATGTTGAAATGGTCCCATTGTAGATAAACTTCTGTATTATTTACTTTTGTCTTGCTGAGATAAAACACCATGAATAAGCAAACTTACAGAAGAAAGACTTTATTTGTGCTTACAGTTTCAAAGGTGTGGTGTCCATCATGGGTGGAAGCATGATAGCAAGCAGCAAACACAGAGGCAGGAGCAGGAATTTGAGAGATTACAACTTTAACCTTAAGCACAAAGCAGCTACAGAAAGGTGGGGGAAGGACATGAGAGCACTGGGAATGGCACCAGGCTTTGAAAATGCAAAGTCCATCCATCATGCTGTACTTCCTCCAGGCCATAGGACCAAGACCTCCCCAAACAGCGCCACCAAATGGGGACCACATGTTTAAATAAATGAGCCCATGAGAAAAATTCTGGTTCAAACCACCACATCTATTTTGTTATGATTAAAATATATAAGTAGATTAAAATGAAGAAATTTCATATGTGGCTAGGGGCTGGAGTTGGCAGAAAGTGTGTTCAGAAATGAGTTTCAAGGTTCAGGTGGTCAGCATTTGGTTGATACATTATTGAAACTAGGATAACTAATATTGACCAATAGGCTCATGTTCTAGGGATTCTGCATTAAAAAAATATCACTTAGGCAGTGAGAACATCTGCAAGCTCCTAGCGGAAAAGAAGACCCTGCTTTCCATTTATGCCTGTCTAAATTTTATTGAGAGTCTGCTCTGAGCAAGCTTGATGTAGGTATCTAAAGGCTGTTGGTAATTGAGAACAGTTGGCTGCATAGTGAATGAGGCCAGGGGACCGATTATCTTGGCAGAGATATTTCATCAACACCTGTTGTGCTTTATAAGTTCCACATTTGCTTCTTAATATTTCTACTCCTCCTTTGCTGCTGATCTGACACCTTTCATAGCATATTTACAGCAGAGCATTAACTTTGCTTCACATTTGAAGCTCTTACTTCATGTGCATAGCAAAGAGATAGCTCAACATTTTCAAAATATATTGAGTGAGCTAGCATGTTTCATTTGGTTCCTTCTGAGAGCAAGGTTTGTGTTTTAAATGACATACTTTTGTAGCTGATAGGGTTTATATATGGTGAGGAACAGTAGCTCTTTAAGTGTGTGATTCAATCAGCCTCATCAGCACCACCTGGGAATGCAAATTCTTTTGCCTCAGTGCAGAGTTAATGAATCAAGACCTTCAGGAGTAGAACTCAGCTTTCTGTGTGTTAAGTGTGCCAGTGGATTCTGGCACACTTTCAAATCAGAACCATTGAACTTGAGGCTTGCTATTGAAAGCATGGATAGTACAAGGCCATACAGATTATGAGAAGGCTTATTGGAAATCCAGAATCTTGGGCCAAGCTCCAGAATGAATTATTCATCCTTTGCACATGAATCACTTGATTTGCAGTTTAAGTTTAAGGAGCTCAGTTTGAGACTCATACTTGAGTTCTAATTATTGGGATTTCTTAAGCTTTAACTGATACCCAGGCTTCTTGTTATGAAATATAATATGCATATAGTATACATGGTAATTAGCAACTTGTGCCTTGGTATTTAATTTATTGTTTTGCATTTTTATTGTTTTAAATTTTGTGTGTGTTTGTGTATGTGTATGAATGTTTTATATATATATATATATATATATATATATATGTGCGCCATGTGTATGCAGTGTCCAGGGAGGCCAAAAGAGGGGATCTGATCCATGATATTGGAGCTACATATAGTTGTGAGCTGCCACGTGGGTGCTGGGAATCAAACCCTTGTCCTTTGGAAGAACAGGCAGTTCTCTTACCCACTGAGCCATTTCTCCAGTGCCAAGCCTTGGTATTTTAAAAGTTCCTCCCTCAAATAACTGTAATATGAGGGCAGGGCTAAGTTGCCATATTGAGAAATGAAAATAATAAAAAAAACAAAACAACAACAAAGTCTCTTCTTAGCTTTCATTCCTTACTCACTGAAATCACATTTTAATTTTTTGTTATCTTTATGAGGCTGCCTGCAATTGTTAATTATACATGCCTTCTCCCAACAATATGGACACTGACCACATTCACAATTTGAATACTCTCAGTGTGTTATCTTTTCAGAATGTTCTCTGAGAGTTCTTTTCTTGAAGGTGCCATGGTTTTGAAAAATTTTGTCTCTCAACTTCATTAATATTTAGTGAAGTGCTTAGATTAAATTGGGCTGATCATCAAACAGGTGCAAGGGGGCCTGATTAATAAACAGAGTATTTCTATAGCACCAACATAGTCATATTCTTTGTAGAAAAATAACTATGATTTGGTTTGTATTCATGAAGCACAATTTCTCTGTTGGCCCAGATGTTGATTACCAACACTAAAATTGAGGGGGGCAATCTAAAAATCTGGATGGAGATCTAAAGTGTTTGTTGAGAATGAAAAATATTTGTGGCTCAGAGTGTAAGAAATGCTATACTGTGTAGCCCCTTGCCACAGGTAATTAGCATCAGAAAACCAGTCGAGATTATGCTGCTTAGGCAGAGTAAACAAAGAACATCACTATTTCAATTTATGTGGTTATAAAACTGTGCCACTGATATCTTTACTCATGTAGGCTATTGGGCTAAAAATGAACTGCAGTGGGTCAGGGAGATGAGTCAGTGAAATGTTTATGATTCAGCTATAAGGCGCTGAGCTTGGATCACCAGCACACATTTAAAAACCAATTGTGGTGGTGTGCATCAGTAACTCAGTGCTGTGGGGAAGATAGGTAGGTCCCAGGGGTTCAGTGTAACCAGTTGATGAATTTTTGTTTTGAATGAGTGAGCCTGTCTCAAATGATAAGAAGAAATAAAGGCTGCAAATATTGGACTCTGACATCCACGTGTACACACATACACCCAAAGATACAAAACAGACACAACACCACACACACACACACACACACACACACACACACACACACACACACACTCACACACACACACACTTTAAAAATTAACATTGGCATTTAAGTGTTTCCACCTTCACTGTTAAACTGAAAAAGAAAGAAACCCTCCAAAATAAAATGGCTGTTATTTCTATGAGTAGCTTTACTTTTTATAATAGTAAGAAAAAAAAGCTGTCTTAAATAAGAGGAACAGCTGTTATTAAGGTTGAGCTGTTATTATATAACAAGTATGCAAGAGTCCATAAATGAGACATGTTGACAGATTGTAATTTATTTATTTTATTTTTTATTTGAATTAGAAACAAGATTGTTTTACATGCCAATCCTAGTTCCTACTTCCTCCACTCCTTCCCTACCTGCCCCTGCCCCAGCTAAAACCCTACCTATCACATATCCTTTCTGCTTTTCAGGGAGGGTGAGGCCTTCCATAGGGGGTCATCAGAGTCTATCATATCCTTTGGGATAGGGCCTAGGCCCACCCCGTGTGTCTTGACTCAGGAAGTATCCCTCTATATGGAATGGGCTCCCAAAGTCCACACCTATGCTAGGGATAAGTACTGAACTACTGCAGGAGGTCTCGTAGATTTCCAAGGTCTCACTGAAACCCATGATCCCGGGGTCTGGATCAGT
Organism: Cricetulus griseus; assembly: GCF_003668045.3. NCBI lineage: Eukaryota > Metazoa > Chordata > Mammalia > Rodentia > Cricetidae > Cricetulus > Cricetulus griseus. Next base: position 77,363,046 of record NC_048604.1, read on the forward strand.
CCCATGCTGGTATCCCAGTGATCAGTCTGAGGAGCAAGAGTTCCCTGTTGTTCAGGTCATCTGTTTCTGTGGGTTTCACCAGCCTGGTCTGGACCCCTTTGCCCATCACTCATTCTTCTCTACAACTGGATTCCAGTTCAGTTAAGTGATTAGCTGTGGGTGTCTGCTTCTACTTCCACCAGCTGTTGGATGAAGGCTATCGAGTGGCATATAAGTTAGTCATCAATCTCATTATCAGGGGAGGGCATTTAAGGTAGCCTCTCCTCTGTTGCTTAGATTGTTAGTTGGTGTCATCTTTGTAGATCTCCAGACCTTTTTCCCTAGGGCCTGATTTCTCTGTAAACCTAAAATGTCTCCCTCTATTATACTATCTCCTTTCCTGAAAACAGCTTGGTATTGGCACAAAAATAGACAGGTTGACCAATGGAATAGAGTTGAAAACCCTGATATTAGCCCACACACCAACGAACACTTGATTTTTGACAAAGAAGCTAAATTTATATGATAGAATAAAGAAAGCATCTTCAACAAATGGTGCTGGCATTACTGGATGCTGTAATGTAGAAGGCTGCAGATAGAGCCCTGTCTATCGCCATGCACAAAACTTAAGTCCAAATGGATCAAAGACCTCAACATAAATCCAGCTACACTGAACCTATTAGAAGACAAAGAGGGAAATACCCTTGAATTAATTGGTACAGGAGACTGGTTCCTGATCATTACACCACTGAGATCAAGAACTGATAAATGGGACCTCCTGAAACTGAGAAGCTTCTGTAAGGCTAAGGACACAGTCAATAAAACAAAACAGCAGCCCACAGACTGGGAAACGATATTCACCAACTCCACATCTGACAGAGGGCTGATCTCCAAAATTTACAAAGAACTCAAGAAGCTAGTCTGGAAGACACCAAACAATCCAATTAAAAAGTGGGGTATAGAAGTAAATAGACAATTCTCAATAGAGGAATCTAAAATGTCTAAAAGGCAGATAAGAAAGTGTTCAACATCCTTAGCCATCAGGGAAATGCAAATCAAAACAACTCTGAGATACTATCTTACTCCTGTTAGAATGGCTAACATCAAAAACACCAATGATAGTTTATCCTGAAGAGGATGTGGAGAAAGGGGAACACTCCTCCACTGCTGGTGGGAGTGCCAACTTGTATAGACACTTTGGAAATCAGTATGGCGATGCCTCAGGAAAATGGGAACCAGTCTACCACAAGATCTTGCAATTTCACTCTTAGGCATATACCCAAAGGATGCAAATTCATACATTAAGGACATCTGTTCAACTATGTTCATAGCACCATTGCTTTTAATAGAAACTGGAAGCAACCTAGATGCCCCTCAACTGAAGAATGGATAGAGAAAATGTGGTACATTTACACAATGGAGCACTACTCAGTAGAAAAAAAAAAACAATGGAATCTTGAAATTCCCAGGCAAATGGATGGACCTAGAAGAAACCATTCTGAGAAAGGTAACCCAGTCACAAAAAGACAAACATGGTATGTACTCACACATATATGTATTTTAGACTTAGAACAAAGGATTACGAACCTACAATCCATACTGCTAGAAAAGTTAGGAAACAAGGAGGACTCTAAGAGAGTGGTCCCCTGGAGAAGGGGAAAGGGACAAGATCACCTGAACAAATTGGTAGCATGGGGGAAGGGAGAGGGAGCTAGGAGAATGAGAAGGGGAGAAGAGGAAGAGTGAGGAGGACATGAGGGAGCAGGAAGGTTGAGTTGGAGGAAGAATAGAGGAGAACAAGATAAGAGATACCATAATACAGGGAGCCATTATAGGTTTAAAGAGAAATTAAGCACTAAGCAAATGTCTAGAGATCTATGAGGATGACACCAACTAACAATCTAAGCAACAGAGGAGAGGCTAACTTAAATGCCGTCCCCTGATAATGAGATTGATGACTAACTTAAATGCCATCCTATAGCCTTCATCCAGCAGCTGGTGGAAGTAGAAGCTGACACCCACAGCTAAACTCTGAACTGAACTGGAATCCAGTTGCAGAGAAGGAGGAGTGATGGGCAAAAGGGTCAAGACCAGGCTGGTGAAACCCACAGAAACATCTGACCTGAGAAGGGGGAGCTCTTGGCCCCCAGACTGATCACTGGGAAACCAGCATGGAACAGATCCAGACCCCAAGAATGTGGGTTTCAGTGAGGAGGCCTCGGAAATCTATGAGGCCTCTTATAGTAGATCAGTGGACTTTTGGAGCTCATTCAACATAGAGGGATACTCCATGAGACAAGACACACAAGGGAGGGCCTAGGCCCTATCCCAAAGGATATGACAGCCTCTGAAGACCCCCGCCATGGAAGGCCTCACCCTCCCTGGGCATCTGAAAGGGTATGGGATAGGTAGGGTGTTAGGGGAGCGGACAGGGGAAGAGGGGAGGCAGAGGAAACTGGCATTGACATGTAAAACAATCTTGTTTCTTATTTAAATTCAAAAATGGAGAAAAACACATAAAAACAGGAGTTTAATTTTTTTGTACTGAAACTAAAAAGGTCATGAAGAAAATATAATCCCAAGAGAAAGGTAAAAATGGATATTTTGATTGTAATGAAACAGTTATAAGAAAAATAATCTGTTTTAGTCTTGTAATTAAAGATGAATTAATGATCGAAAGCAATGCGGATAAGAATGTAAAATTATATAGTGCATTTAGAAAAGTTTTATATTTACTCAAAATATTATCATACAACCATGTAATTCTACTCCCAATAGAACTAAAACAAAACTAGAAGGCAGTTGATATAACCCAGTGTTAGAACCAGATTCAACCTCACAACAATCTAGCACTGGGAGAAGGAAGGAAGATGATGAGAGGAAAGAAAAAGCAGAGAAAGAGCAAGAGAGGGGAAGAAAAAATTACCACAAAATTTATTCCATAGATATTCGAAGCATCAATATTTATAACGTCTGTGTGAGTGTTTTGCCTGCATGTATGTCTGACTACTATATGTGTACTGTGCCATTGGAGGTCAGAAGATAGTATGTGACACCCTGGAACTGGTGCTACAGATGATTGTTAAGCCTCCATGTGGGTACTGGGAATCGAACCTGTGTCTTCTAGAGAACCAGTTAGTGCTCTTAACTGCTGAGCCACTTCTCTAGTTCCCAGAACTAATTTTCATAATGGCACACACATAGAAAAACCAGAATGTACACCTGCATAAGCCAAAGTGGTATATACACACAATGAAAGATTGTTTAATTATAAAAGTATAAATTATTGCTATATGTTATATCATGGATAATTTCTTTACATATGTAGAGACTATAGTATGGTTTAATTTATATAAAATATCTAGAATAGAAAAATTCATACCATAAAATATTGACTACATAGTGGTAATCAAATATTAATTACTTCATAGAAGCTGTGACTTGAGAAGAGTTAGAAGTGGTATAGAGTTCAATTTCTATACTAAGAATATTGTGAAGATGGATGACACAATGCTATACTCAGCTGGCAGAAATATGAACATTTTATATCAAATTTTAAGCAGTGGATAAGAGTAATTCATATTGTGTTTGTAAGTTTCAGTTCAGGCTTACACTGAAGTGTGTGTGGGGTAACCAAATTTAGAAATTCACTGACATCAACAAAATAACTGTCCTTTGAGATCACTGATTGAAATTACTAATTTGAACTGTAATTAATAACATGAAACTTTTGTTGAAATGAGATTCTGTTTTTATTTTTTGGCATGCTTAAATATTCCAGGTAAAACAGATGGTATGAAATAATGGAATATTACTCTACAAGTAACTGTTAAGTTACACAATTTGTTTTGTGAATTATCATAGTCAAGTATATTTAATTTTCACAGACTAATAAACATTCAACTCAGTAAATCCAAAATATATTTTTCTAGAAGTTTTGTCCTATAGAAACTTTAGATTTATTGTTGAATTTTCTCCTAGTATCACTCCTGGCATGATAGTTACAGAACTGAAATTTGGGTTATGAAAAGAGAAGCAGATGCATTACTTTTCCTCTTGCTACTTTCCCATTTAGCCTGGCCCTCAAATTGCCTATTTGGATTAGTCTTCCAGTGAGCTATCAATTAGATTACATCTTATAGTGATGGAATTAAATTATAGATAAGTATATAAAAGTGGTACTAGGATTTATCAGAGAACCACCTAGCTGATTCTTTTCACATGGAAAAGTCTACAGAAATATGTGCAATGAGTTTATGTTGTAAACTAACTGGTGAGGAGGATAGGAATATACTAAGCCATGTATTAAGGGATCTACTTGAGCTGCTGTGTTTATGAGAATTTTAGGTTACTGGTATACATTGGTCAATATTTACATATGACAATGTAGATTTTCTCCTTTTTTGAGACAGGTTCTCACTGTTTAGCCATGAATAGCCTGGAAATAACAATGTAGACCATGCTGACCTTAAACTTACAGAAATTATTGTCTTTCTTCCTCCTGATTGCTTAGATTAAAAGATGTGGTCCACCACATCTGGAAGATTTCCTGCTCGCTTCTAAATGACAGAATTCTGGAAACTGAAAGCTGGTTATGCAATAGGTAGTCCTGTGGATGTAGCTCTTTTGGTGCTAGGTGTGAGTTTAATGGAGCTTAAAACAATTTTAGCAGATGGAGCAATGGAATAGGGAGCATTCATACAGTTCTAATTAAAATGTATGTAATCAATTATGGTTTTGAATTTTATGAGTTGTATTTAGTGGAGCACAGCCATGGAGAATAGAAATTGTGAGCGTTTTCTGCATAACTAACACTGCAACTTTGATATTGGAAAACAAGCATTTGTAAGTTACAGTACTTTGCATATTTATTTTGTATTCTCAATATTAATTTGGATTTATGTTCAAGTATCTTTTATGTAGCGTGGGGGAATTGGAACAATAACATTATAGCTAAGAGCTTCCACAACACTAGGAGTTCACCAGAATTTATGCAACAGTAAGGAACATGAGTAAAGGTGAATGAAGTGAGAAAGTGCTTAAAATAGTATATATCACATACAGTATTTATTGTGCATAAATATAGACCCATGGCATTGAAAACTGGATAATTGTATATAAAATCTTTAAACTCCGTATAATAGTTATTTTGTTGCTGCAATAAAAGTAACACGATCAAAAGCTTCTTTTCGAAGAAGGAGTTTATGATTACTGTTACAAAGGGATAAGAATCTATTGTGGTTGAGAAGCATGACAGTAAGTACCAGGTATGGTTAACAGTAGAAGTAAGCTGAGAACCCACATCTTCAAATGTCCACACAAGGCAGAGAGTGAACTGCAAATGGTGCAAGGTGTTAAACTCTCTCAAAGCCAGCCTCTAGTGACACACTTCCTCCAGCAAATCTTAACAATGAATCTATTCAGTTTGACCTAGGCTATGCTTTTCACTACCTTAATTACTATGTCCAAAAGAATGCAACCCCAAACTGGCAAGATGGCTCAGGGGGTTAAAGGCCTTTGCAGACTACACCTGATGACCTAAGTTTGATCCCTGAAACCCACAGGGTGGACGGAGACAACCAACAACACAAAGTTGTCTTGTGGCCTCAAAATGCGCACAGTGACATGTACATGCATATATGTGTGTGCACACACAACAACAACAACAACAACAACAACAACAACAACAACAACAATAATAATAATAACAATAAACCATTCCATAGTTTTGTGGATTTTTCTTTGTATTATAAAGCTCTCTCAAGTGTTATCTGATATTTAAATTGTATTTTAAATGTATGAAGCCATTCCATTCATTTCTCTAGGTAACATTTATGTTATTCCTTTCTTTTATTAAAATGGGTTGTGATCTTTGAAGTCTTCCTTATTAGTACTTGCACTGTAGTCTCAATACTAAACTTTAAATTATATTTTAAAATTATTACAGCATAATGGTTTATTAGCAACCCAGTATAGGAATTATCTAATTCAAATTAACCAATATTATCACATTTTGTAGACATTATTATAAAAATCCATGTGTTGCATTTTATGAAATACAATTACAAGTAACAAATTTTGAATTCTCTTCCTCATTGTAGCACTGTTATAAAATGAAGATATCTTTTTAATTCATTGTCATAATTCATCTTAATAATTCTATCACATTTTAAAGTACAATTGTGACTAACTATAAGCCCTTTTTCTATGGTGGCCACATTGTCTTTTTAAACATTGACTCATATTTCTCTGAATGAATCTGTCTCTTTCATACAACAACACAATTTCTCTGTCTCTTTAATTCAATGACACACATCAAGATTCTCTTTATTTTATTGCCAAAATAAAAGATGTTTCTCTTTATAAAAACACAACAAAAGAGTTTCTTTAAGAAGAAAGTTGGAAGCTCTGTGATAGAACATTTGTATCACATGCACAAAACCCAGAACTGAAAAATAAAATGGAGAGAGAATAAGAAGTGCATACTGAATTTCAGTTTATCTTTCCCTTTACTAACTTCACTTTATCTGTTTTTCTATTTTCTTATTTTTAACCCCTTTATTGAAAATAGCTTTCCACCTCCCTCACATAATGTATCCTGATAACATTTCCCCTCCCTCTACTCCTCCAAGTTCCTCGCCACATTCCCTTCCATGTGGTTCTATGCCCTTTCTGTCTCTAATTAGAAAACAAATGGAATTCTAGGGGATAATAATAAAATAAAATATATGTGAAACAAAAACTAATGTATCAGAACAGGACAAAATAAACAGAAGGAAAAGATCCCCCAAAAGGCACATGAAAGCAATATAAATGCAGAGACTCACTTGTTTGTACACTCAGCAATCCTATAAAAACACTAAACTGGTAGCTATAATATATATGCAAAAGATATGAAGAGTAGAATGAGGATATGTGCATGTGTGTGTGTGTGTGTGTGTGTGTGTGTGTGTGTGTGTGTGTGTGTGTGTGTGTGTGTGTGTGTGCTTAAGAGTGTTTTGTTTCTCAAGTAGGACTCCATTGGAGAAAACTAAATTTTCATTTGCAAATTTTTATCAGTTGGAGATAGTTTCTGGGCTGGGGATGGGGTATGTTTCCAGTTCTCCTTTCATCTCTAGGGCTCAATCTGGTCCAGACTAATATAGGCCCTTGCATGCTGCCCCAGTCTTTGTGAGTTCATATGTGCTTCAATCATATTGATTTACAGTGCCTTGTTTCCTTGGTATAATTTCATGGAATTTTGCTCTTACACTCTTTCTACCTCCTCTTCTTCAGGGTTCCCTGTGCCTTGAGGTAAAGGATTTGATGGAAAGATCACATTTATGGCTGAGTGTTTGCAAGGTCTTTCATTTTCTGTATAGTGTCTGGCTGTATCTGTATTTGCTCCCATCTGCTGCAGGAAGAAGTTTCTCTGATGATGGATGAGGAAGGAACTGGTCTATAAGTATAGTAGACTGTCATTAAGAGTCATTTTATTGCCACATTTTTTGGACAGTAGTATTTATTGGTGTTACCCTCGACCACTGGACTATCTAATCTCAGGTTTTTGGTTATCCTATCAGTGTCCGGTATGGGTTCCATCTCATGGAGTGGGCCTTCAGTCAAATCAAATATTGATTAGTTACTCTCACAAGATCTGTGCCACAATTGTATTAGTATATCTTGTAGGAAGGACATGATTGTACATGAAAGGGTTTGTGGTTAGCTTCCCATTTCTGTTTCTCCTTTGGTAGCATGCAGAGTACCTTTTTGTACCAAGAACACTAGCATGTAGATGTGAGACTCTGTATAGGCATCAGCTCCATAGTCATTGAGTTTATATATGTTCTCTTCACAAATAAGGCCTTATTTTCAGTTTGTAGGGAGCAGTGTATAGCATTGTTTGAGGCTTCTCATGGGACACCTTTGGCCAATAACTCAACTAAACATAACACAGTTCCAGTAATAGAAGCTTTATTTGGTGATGAGAGATGCTGCTTGGAGCTCTGTCTCCCCTGTTTTTTGGCAACTTCATTTAGATTGCCTTCACATATGTATATATTTTATTGTTACTAATAACTCTCAAATAGCCCTTAATTTAACTGCCTTTCACTGTATTTCTTTCCTCATGCCTCTTTTCACTCCCCTCCACACTTGATTCTTCCCATTCTAGCTTGCCACTTCTATCCATGACTACCTATTCCATTTCCTTTCCCAGGGATATCTATCTACCCACCTTCCCCCAGCCCCTTATTGTATAGCTAATCTATGTGATTGTGCAGATTGTAGTTTGGTTATCATTGTCTTAACAGCTAATGTTTATAAATAAATAAATAAATATATGCTACATTTGTTGTTCTGGGTCTGGGATACCTCATTTAAGATGCTTTTGTTTTTTACTTCTAACTATTTTATTTGCCTGAAATTCTTTAATGGCTGCTTAATATTCCATTGTGTAAATGTACCAAATTTTCTTTATCCATTGCTTTAGTGAGGGATATCTAGATTGTTTCCAATTTCTGGCTATTTAGCACATGTTTCTATGGTAGAATGAAGCAGCCTTGGGTATCTGCCCAAAAGTGGTACATCTGGATCTTGAGGGAAATCAAATTACATCTTCCTGAGGAACAGCTACTTTTATTTCCATAGTGGCTGTACAAGTTAGCACTCTTATCAGCAATGGAGGAGTGTTTCCCTTACTCCACATTTTCCCCAGCATGAGTTGTCACTTGTGTTGTTGATCTTAGCCATTGTGACAGGTGTAAGATGAAATCTCAAAGTAGTTTTTATTTTCATTTCCCTGTTTCTCATTTCTTTAAGTTGTTCTAGCCATTTGTGTTTCCTATATTGATTGCTCTCTGTTTATATCTGTACACCAATTTTAATTGGGTTATTTATTTTCTTGATATCCAGTTTTTGAGTACTTAATATTGTTTGGATATTAGCCATATAATATGTGTAGTTGAAAAAAAACTTTTCCTTTATGTAGGCTGCCACTTTGTCCAAATGATGATATCCTTTTCCTTAAAGGAGCATTTCAATTTCATGAGGTCCCATTTATTAATTGACCATCTTAGTCCCTGGGCTATCAGTGTTCAATTCAGAAAGTCTATTTCTGTGCCAATGAGTTCAAGGCTATTCCCACTTTCTCTTCTGTTAGGGTCAGTATATTTTGGTTTTTATGTTGATATTTTTGATCCATTTTGAATTAAGTTAGATTCTTACATGCGAAAAATTTTACACAACAGCCAAAAAGTTTATTTTGTCTTATCTACCATATTTACTTGAAAATAATATTGCTCTATTAATTTTCATTGTGTATTATAAATCAGTTTTTTTCCTGTTTATGTAATAGAATTTGAATCATTTGAACATTTTTATACATCATTAATACGGTGAATTGGACTAACTAGCAAAATGCAGACAAATCAGTCTGTGCATGTTTCAAATACATGTCACAATATTTTTACTCTCCTGATTTACTTACTCAGTTTCGTTCCTAGATCATTTATATTTGTATGACATATATGTGTGTAGCTTATCTGTATGAAATTTTAGTTTGATATTGGAAATTCCATCTTCTGATCATTATGTTACTTGCTGTTTTTCAACACCAAAGAAGATCATTATAGGGTATAGAACAGTGAACTCAAAAGACAAGACAAAGGGCATACCCTGTCTTTAAACATCTGGAAGAAGTTGCACAAACAACTTTACCACAACAGGCCACAGTGATCTCATATTAAAATAGAGAGATAAAACTTTTTGCCAACTAATGTTTACAGTAGCCATACATCTATTTTATAGCCTTTCATTTTTTGTGTTTGAGCCGTTATAATTATTCTTTTCACCATAATAAGTTGTTTTCTAAGTATATGGATTTAATGTGTTTATTTAAGTGCTATATGACTTTTACATTATGATGTCTTTCTGGGATTGGTTTGGATTTTTTTTTTGTTCTAGAGAGACTGGGCTCAGGTGAAGTCAACAGAGTAGAAGGTATAAAATGTTCTGGAAGGAACATAATTAGAATTTAGTCATTTACAAATTTTTAGTATGACAAATATAAGAGTTAATAACTAAGACTCATAAGCAGGAAAAAATTAAGGAAATTCTCAGAGAAGAAAAGTATGAAAGGGCTATTGTGTAAAATTTACTCACATAATAATCATTGCTTACTAATAGTATGAAAGCTTTTACTTGCTGACTGGACCAAATCTAAAAAGGAAGTGAACCAAATAGATAATTGTCAAGAAAATAATCCTGGGCTCTGGCAGTTGGCAGTGACATTACACTGAGAAAGAGAACAATATAATGCTATTCCAGTTGTGGAGCTACCAAAATGAGCCATCTGAACTGCCAGTCTTTCATAGTTTTCACCTGGTTCATTCATTACTAATAATTACAGAATTAATTTTTCAATATTTTTGTTTAAGTAGAGTGTTAATCCTATAGATACAAGAAGAAAGACCACTGACCCAAATCATCATGGCCAAATTAACTAAAGCAAGCAATTAATTAAGGCAAGTTCTTAAATTTGTGTACACAGGCTAGGTGTGGTTCAAAAGATCAGCATTGTACATAGGTAAGATAAGGAATTTTATAGTTTAGGAGTAGGGGATTTCCAAATAAGGTGTTTGTCAGACAAATAGCCAGGGTTACAGCAGTAGAACATAAGCATAACAAATTGGTCATAGCAACTTCCTGAAACAGAGACATAGTTGCAAGGTAGTTATAACAATGTAGTCATAAAGAGGTGATCAAAATAACCTTTTGAAATAAGACATGGTTTCCTGGAACAGGCAGTATAGAAACATTTGTTGTTAAGGTTATAGATATAATATAGCACAATTCTTGAGAAACATATTTAATCATAAACAAGAATGAGTCTAGTTTGTCTTTAGTATAAAATAGCTTTCAAGCCCAAGATTAAGGCATTCGAGTTCATCAAGAGTAGTACTGAAAGAATTTCATGTAGGAAAACCAAACAAAACATGTCCCCTAGTATGACATTATTAAATTGACAATGTGGCAAAAATGAATAATTTTCCATATCTCTATTGTTATTATCAGTACTGACTCATCAATGATGACAGAAGGCCACTTTATTTATTAGTTTCCAAGCTGTTTAAAAGTATTTATAAGCTGCGGGGCAGTGGTGGCACACACCTTTAATCCCAACACTGGGGAGGCAGGGGCAGGTGGATCTCTGTGAGTTCAAGGCCATCCTGGTCTACAGTTTGAGTTCCAGGACATCCCGGGCTGTTACACAGAGAAACCTTGTCTTGACAAACCAAAAAAAGTACTTTTAAGTGTTTTCTCACATTGGGGGAGACTAAAAATTTATATACTAATGCTATTAAGGAGCTTGAAGGTTTTTGAATAAGTGCTAAAAGTTATATTAAACATAAGTATTAATTAATTAAACCACTATATTAATTGATATTTTCTGATATTTTCTAAATTTAAAATGATTTTAGTATTTTATATATGTGTTCCAAATCATATGTAGACAGCAATGCCAAATTTGATCTTTTACAGAAAGTGGTAGTGTTGGCAATCTGACTTCTCATACTGAGACAACAACATCTACAGAGACGTCCTTCAGAGACTAGATAAACCTCTCTCTGTGCTGTATGTAAAAAGCATGCTGAGGTTTCAGGTTGTGGCACTGTGCATTACAGTGCCTCACCTCATCCCAGCGTCACTGTACATGTTTCTGTCTGCCTTTTCTTCAGTTCCTCTCTACTCTTATTCAGGGTTCCAGGCCTCAATCTGTGTGAGATATGGCAAATCTCTCTTAAGGTTGTAAATTGGTACTCATTGTGCCCTGTAAGTATCTAAATGGTTTTCCTCATTATATCTTTCTATTTATACATGGCCCTTTCCTTCTTTTCTATTCATCTTCAAAATTGGATGAGCTTCCTGACAGTTATAAACCTCCATTCTCAACTATGAAACTGATAATGGTGATAAATATTATCCCTTTATGGTTCAACTTAAGGAGGGAAATATTTCAAGTATGTAAAATAGAATCTGGCAACTAGTATGTATTTAATTATTTTAAGTATTATTGTTGAAAAAATTTAGTATTGCTTCTCATATTCATTAGTTTAGTATTTTGTACTAAAAAACTTCCCTTTATCTGGCATTATCTTGGTGTGATTAAAAAGACATTTTGATGAAAAGTATTCTGTCTTGATTGCACATAATAAGGAGGAAGTTAAAGTCTTTAATTGAATTAATTTCCCATTTAAGAAAAAATAGATTACATTTGACTTCCAAACCATTCAAACTATAATTTGTTCATCAATTACTGAGGAAGTACTTAAGAGTAATGTAGAACCTGAGGGTATTTCTTGGAGCCATCTGTTATAATTGCATTATGGGTAAGTAGTTGAGTCAATTAATATACAATGTTAGTCAATAGAGTCTTGAATAAAGTAGCATATTATAAGGCTAGAGAAATGGCTCAGGGGTTAAGAGCAAATTATCTGGGGTCAGTTCTCAGCATGCACAGGTCAGATCACAACTATCTTTAACTCCAATTCCAGGGGATGTGGACCCCTCTTCTGACCTACAAGGGCACTGGGCACACACAACACCTGTGATACAATACATGCTTGCAGGCAAAACTCTTGTACACACAAAACAAAATTATTGAATCTTTAAAAATTCATCCCAATGTATTGTCTAGTTTATCCATCTATTTTCTTTACCTTTTAAATTTTATTTTTCCATTAATAATTATTTCATTTTTAATTGACACATAAGTGAACATACTTATGGTGTAATGACTTATTTCTTTCAAAAGAGAAGAGCAGTTGTTCCAAAGCTGATTCATTTGCCCTCATTTGGCCAGACTCAAATCCATCTGGTTTCTGATTCCTGGCTTCATCCCTGTTAACAATGACCCTGATTATCTCATTGGACCTGATGTTTCTCTCTTCCTGGCTTTCATTATTGGCTTTTCTCAAGGACAATGGCCTATATTTGCATCAGAAGCTCTTTAGAGGGCCCACTGTATGATGACATCCCCAGAATGTGTTCCCTTGGTTTAATAGGCTAGCCAAGCAACTGAGTGGGCTTGCCTGTTCAAAGGACTCCTCTAATCAAAGAAAGCATTGAAACATGGGGCCTTTCATCAAGGCTCTTTTGGAAGCTTTGAACTATGTGAAATTATTTTCCTTAATAGCCTTCAATTACTCTCGGAGGGATAGGATTTGCAAGTCAAAACAAATTCTTGAAGCTTTAAGAGAAACATCATTATAATATGTAATTCTACTTAAACCTTCTGGTCACATGTTGATCTGTTTCTCTTCTGCAATGTTAAGCATATAAAATATGTAGCCATGCCTATTCATTCATCTATCAAAAGTCTTTTCTAAACAGCATTAGATATCAATCTTCATATGTAGAAGAAAATGCAAGTACCTAAAATCTAAAGTCAGAGAGTGTTCATGATATCTGAGGTCAGTTTTTCAACATGCCTTCTTGCAGACATGATTAAATTATGTGTGGTTTTTAAAGTATCATCTTAGAAATGAAGAGTTTCTCATTGTTCTATTTATCTGTCTGACATAAACACTGGTGGTTTCAATAAAACAATGAAAATTGTTGACATGTTCAGCTTACAATTAGCAAGCAATGTTGCTTTAAGCACTTACTTTGAAGTAAGAATTTGCACATTTATGACATTTATAAATGAAAACATTTGGCTGATTGATTTTAATTATAGGATTATGAGAGATATATTTCAGAAAAGTGAAAACTGCTGCTTTTCTTTCTTTTTCAGTCATGTTTCAGTGTAGCAATTTGTTATAAATATGTCAACTTTCTTTAATTGTTCAATTTTGCAATCAGTAATAGAAATTCTGTATTCAAGAGATGTGGGGACATCTACAGACTAAAGCCAAGGCTAGAAATCTGAACATGAAAGTAAGATTTGCTATTTTTCCCAAGGTCAAATAAAGTAGTAAGAAACTGACTTGAGAGTGATGAAAGACATGTTAGTAAGAGTTCAATCCAATGGGCTGTATCTTAGCTGATAGGTATAGGGTAAAGGCAAAAGCACCTTAGAAGTATGGGGAATGACACTGGAGATTTCCATGCTATGATGTATGAAACAAGACATTAAAAATGTAGGATGTAAGCAAAGATAAGTTAGAAAAGAAACTACAAGGCCTGTGATAGAACACAACAGTTTGATTAGAGAAGTGGAGGGTTATGCAGGATTCAGGAGTAGCAAAAGACTAATGCAAGTTTGAGGCAGTTCTCCTGGGCTAATTATTAGCATTGCAGATGGAAAAATTTAGGGCTAGAGAATGGAATCTTACATGGTAGTAAGTAAATTATTAATTTTCTGAGCTAAAGTGTTACAATTAAGGAAAACAGACTACTGTAGCCTGATTCTTTTAGTTTTGTTTTATGTATATAGATATTTTTGCATGCATCATATGCATGAAGGGCCTGTGGAGGCCAGAAGAGGCCACCATATCTCCTTGGACTAAAGTTCAGACTCTTGTTAGCACTCATGAGTGTTGGGTTTTGAACTCTGGTCCAGGGGAAGAGCAGCCAGGATTCTTAACCATTGAGCCATATCTCCGGACCACGTAATATGATTCTTGGTTGAGATTGTGTCAGTAAAAGAGGAGATTCCAAAAATAGACTTGAAATGAAGAATTAACTAATGCCATAGATTAGCTGGAGGGATTTAAGGTTCCTGGAAACAACTGATAAAAAAGCAATTAGTCACCAGGAAATGCACTTTAGGATGAGAAGAATTGTTCAATGTATGTATGCTGAGTTCAATGTAAATGTTGATTGTGAAAAAAATATGAAAACAAATGAGTCACTGAAGGAAAAATTCCATGTGTTTGGTGACAGTCTCTTCTTGTATATCCTTGGTCCATCTGGTATGCATGATGTAGCCAAGGGTACTTTATTTTTCTTCTTAAATATGGTTAAATACTCTTCTCCATTTCTGTACATCACAACACCTAGATTCTGCTCTTAGGGTCTCTCTGCAGAGGTTAGGGAATGCAGGCTGTGGTTTCACCCCTCTCACTTGTGTGTATTTGTATGCATAAGTGTAACACCTATCGGTATATATTGATACACACATCAATATATAATGCAATATATATCACCAAGGAGAACACATTGATTAAAGAAATATAAAAATTTAGCATCATTTCCAAACTTAAATAGAAAAAACTACAAAAGGAGCTGCATACCCTAAATGTATGATGTGAAATAACAAGCATATCCAAAAATGTCAATTTACATCCAATTGCTCTGGTCTTGTCATATCACATTAGACCTATTTACAATGGCAAAACCAAGGTACTGCTGGGAAGGATGTTGTGCTTGCTCTTGGGTGTTCTACAAACCAACAGTAAAGCCCAAAGCAAAAGCCTGTCCCAGTGAAGCTTCCCATGTTGGTGAACACCAAAGAATTGACTCTTCTCCCTGGGTGTTGAGACATCAGATTATAAGACAGACAGTCATTTTGACCTCAGTGTACAGTGTCAGAGGCAAAGATTTACTTGTAAGACATATTCCCTTCATTCAAGTGAAACAGGATTATTGCAACTGGGAACAAAGAGCTGGTTCAGACCAATAAAGCTACAAGTGACTGAGTCAAGTCCATGAAGAATGGCAGTCAGGTGTGAAAGTGTTAAAAGTACCCAATTTGAAACCCAATGTACCCCAACACTGATTGAGTGTGGGTGATACCAACTGACTTAAAAACCTTTGGTCCTTTAAAGTCCACTTGGTATACTTTCCTCCATTGCTACCATTGCTAAACTTTGTTTACTGTCACCACCTTGAGCACACCATGACATTGTACTTCAACTGTGTTCAAATCTAAGTTACAGCCCACTTGTGAAGCATCACTTCAGGTTTTTGGCCAGTTTTTGGATCTAGCATGGTGCCAGAAGGTGTGTCCCATCCCTCTCGACCCCGGCCCTTCCTACCCTCTTCCCTACTTTCTCATCTGAGAGGTGCTTCTAAGTCCCACTTTTGAAACAGATGCTCCAGCTCCATCAGGGGTTTGAGAAACATACACAGCCATACATATCTTGTCTTTGTTTCTGCGAAAAATTTTGCAGTTCATTTGAAAGAAAAAAACATTCACATAATCTCATGCCTTCCAACACAAGGAAACATGACCGACTCCCTTTATTATCAATAATAGATCCAAGCAAAATCACCTTTGATTTTTTTTGGTTCCTCTTAAATTGCATGCTTTATCGAGCCTGCCTTGGAACTTTGGGCAAATCTCCAGCTTCATTTGAGTACTGAAATTACAGATGTGCTCCCACTTCTAGCTTATTTATGTCAGCCATGGCAAGCTAACGCAAGACCTAGTATAGCAATACAGAAAAAGGATAATAAACTCTAAAAATGATGATTTACTAGTAGACTACTGAAATAAAAGTATATTTTAAAAATTCATCAATGTAATTTAGTACATTAGCATACAAAAGGAGAGAAATCTTGAGGATCTTTTGCTATCAGTCCTGGGGCTGGAACTCAGGCTAGGCAATTCTGCAATATTCTTAACATGCAATAATAATAATTTGACAAGTTCAACTATCATTCATAATTTTAAGGAATGCTAGTAATTATGAAAACAAGGACATCCCTTAATTTGGTAAAGAACTGATACAAAACTTCTAGACCATTCCTTATAGTTGGCTGAAAAGCATGAATGGGTTTCCTTCAGAGACATGGTTGAGACAAGGATTCATGGTGTTAAACACAATAATGGGAATTTGATCTAGGATAATATGTGAAAGAAATTAAGTACAATGTACATGCCTTAAAATGGAAGAGATAAAAATCATGTAGCCTGAAATGAAAGAAATAAAACTGAAATAAAAGTGAGAGAAACAAAAACATACATATAATTAAGCTAATAGAATTGTAGTATTCTATTACAAATACATAAAAATCAACAATACACAGTAGAATCAAAAATGAAGGCACAGGGAATGGTATGTTTAAAGATAAATTTTATGATGCCATCAAAAATATAGGAATATACCGAGCAATGTATGTGTAAGTCTGATACGGGACTGTGCCTTCTAGAAGTGCCAGAGAAGCTACGCCTATGAACTCTCACCTTGCCTAAACAAGGGAGTTGCCAACAGACATGCTAACATGCAAAGAGGAAAGCTCATGGGCCTCAACCCTAGCTAAAGAACTACAGGCAACTAAGGTATTCTGGAAAAGGGGAAAAATTTCTTTCCCAGGGAAGAACACAGCAATTGATTATCCAATACCAAATGGTCAGCCATGAAAACATATATACAAGAAACACTATATAGACTAAACAAATTATATTTATGTATTACATATTTAGGAATATATATATATATGTATATTCATGTATGTATTAACAACTAATGAAAAAAAGAGTTCATGAATTTAAAGAAAGCAGGGAGGGTTTATGGAAGGGCTGGAGGGAGGAAAGGGAAAGGGGGAAATTATATCATATATTATTATCTCAACAAACCAAAAAATTTTATAATTAGAAAAAAGAAAATACTCTTAATACCCATATCTAATAAAGGCTTGTATCCGGACTCCTATAGATAATTTAAAACTCACCTGTAATTGTAAATAAAGAGTTAGGAAATAGTTCATAAAAGGGGACAACAAATGGGTAAGAAATATATGAAAACATAATAAATCACCATTAAGTATCAAAACAAAATTGTGACACAGAGCATCCAATTCTTGCTTTCCCAGAAGCTCTTGTACAAGTAATATTATATCACTTGGTAAACTTTATCTCTCAGAGACATGAAGGCATTTGTCTTTAACTTGTGTAACTAGCCAAATGGAAGTGGGTGCATTTTGATAGTGAACAGGGTCTCTAACACCATGTAATAGTCAAGGGAAATGGCTGGGATATAAGGATGGTACATTGGATATAAAAGTTCAGAAGTTGGTCATACTGGCTTATGCTCATAATTCTTTTTTTTAATTTATTTCTTAGTTCTAGTTAGGGAACAAGCTTGTTTCACATGTAAGTCCCTTCTCCCTCTCCCTCCCCTCACCCCCATCCCTCCTCCCCCACCCTACCTACCCCCACTCCATCCACCCACCACTCCCCAGGCAGGGTAGGGCCCTCAATGGGGGCTCTGCAAAGTCCACCAAATCTTCCTGTGCTGGTCCTGAGCCCTTCCCCATGTGTCCAGGGTCATGCTCATAATTCTAACACTTGGGATCCTAGAGCAGGAGAATCATTGCATGTGTGAGATGAGGCTGGGCTACATAGTGAGTAACAAGCTATCCAGGAATACTATATCTAAAGAACTGAAAAAAATAAAGCTAGAATTTGTCAGAGAAGTCAGTCTCGAAATGAAAGTGGAGGGCCATAAAATAGAGGGCAATTAAAAGCCATGGTTGTCAATATAATCACTGAAGGAGAATGAAGAGTGGCCTAATTGAGTACATCACTAAATAAACAATCTCACTGTGTACAAGAATTTGTAAAGGCAGAAATCACACATGAGCTTGAAAAGTAACCAGAACGAAGAAACGTCAAGAGAGAATACAACTAGAAGAGCATTAGAAACAAGTAGAAGTGGCTTTCAAGAAGAAATTTGGCAACACTTCAAAGCCTAATGCTACATCAGGCAAGGTAAAGTCTGAAAGAGTCTTACTTAAACCCAAGAAGATGCAAAAAATTTAACAGGTCAATCAGTGAGGCCATTTCACTTTAGGTCTCTAAACTACTGTTATGTTGATGTTGTTCAGCATAATTCAGAATCAGTAGTACAAACACAAAATTTAAAACCTCTCATGATTATTCTCTGAGTTCTAGCACTGAATGCCTCATTCACAGCTCCTAAAAATCACTAATTCAATTCACTGAGAAAATTTAGAGACTTAATTTCTAAATGTGTAATCTCGGTGCTGTTTTTCATTTCATTTCATTTTGTTTTGGAGGGCCTTTTTTCCTTTTTTATTTTAGAGGCACTCATATTTGCATATTCATCCCCCCATTCCCTCGCCGTCCCATCCTCCCATGTTCCCCACCAAATTATACTCAGATTCTTGATATTCACTACCCACTGTGCTATAAATTACCTAAATGGAAGTGAGAAAATAAAACCTGTGGACTAAAATAAAATTATTACTTTTCATCACATTCTGTATGATCAAACTTTCCTGCATCTTTTGCTAAAAAAGTAGTTGTGAGTTATGGATGCTAATGTCCAGCAGAGACTGTTATCAGCAGGATGTGTGTTAAGCATTCCTTTTCAACTATGTAGAAGAAAATAAGATCTAAACACTTATGTGTCTCAGAGAGAATCAGCTACCTCCTTGTGTTATAATTTAGGTTGTATTGTGTTTTAGGTTGTCCTATCTCAGTTGTTAAATATGGAGCCTGTATGTTTGCAAGTCACATATATTAGGTACATACAGTTCTTGTGAAACCCCATGTCTGCAGAAACCTGATATTCTACCAACATGCTGACAAGTTTAGTTTTTGAGTGTTTCCTTTATTAAAACACTGATTATTCATGCCTGACTTGTTTTGCACCCCTCTCACAATGCCTTTACTTTCCTTTTAAGTATTCTGTATGAATTTTTATGTGTGCTTTTTGGATAATTAAATATTCGTTAAAATTTTTCCTCTTTCATAGAAATTCCTCACACATTAATACAACTTATGTTTTAAAAAAGAGTACTGGCTCTACACAGTAGCTTTTTCACTGACCATGTTCTATGACATGTAGAAACATGTGTTGGTGATTTTGCTTTTGGTTTGTATATTTCGTCAACATGAAGATTAGTCAAACATATGCTTTCCAGTCATCTTTGTAATCACTGTGGTTTATTGCTAGAGTGGTACAACTTAAAAAAATGGAATGCACCTGAAATATGACCCAATTTGGTTTCTCTGGTGACAATAATTCCCACTTAATATAGTCACTAAACATGTGTTATACATACCTTTACCTTATTCTCATCAGTTTCTGATGAGATAGATTTCTTTTCTGTGAACACTTGGCTCCAAATAAAAACAGAAGTGAAGAACATCCCTGGCCTGAAAGGTACTTGAGTCTGCTTTTTTCACCAGATACCATACAGTTTCAGGAAGGAGCCTCAGGAAATCCAAATGGACTTGAATAGCAGTTTGTCCACATTGGTTGTGATTTTAAGACAGAGGTCTGTGCACAAAATCAGAGATTTCCAGAGTAGTTTTGTAAAAATACTTTTAGAAGCAATTGTTGTAATTATAAATAACCCCCACCTTATGACCAGATGGATAGAAGGCAAGTGACTTTCATAAGCCTGGCTTGCATTCTTTCTTATAATTATTTTAAAATTTACAGTCATGTGATTATTCTGCAGTTCATATTTTGGTAGCCAGACTCATCTTTAACTTTGCCCTGATCCATATGTTTTACTGCATTTTTACCTCAAAATTACAGAGTTAAACCACGACCACTTTCCCCCTGTGCATTTTGGCAAGGGATAAATAGACATTTTCAGAGTTAGATGTTCTAAATACAAGAGTTAGTTTTCTACTCAAACATCCTTTGTCCTTTGTCACTAATGACTTAAGTATGTAGAGAAATTTGGTGGTATTAATTCAGTGCCAATATCAAGATCTTCTGAGTTATCAATATATGCTTTGCAGTCACATGCCTAACAGAGGGAGTGAGAGTAGATTGGTTCATCTTATAAAGTCAAGCAGTATGTTCTTGTAAAATTTAGTTTTGCTGTCAGTCATGTTTATTTTTCCCTTAGAAGCATAAAATGGCAACTAAGTGCTTTTCTATTATTCTAAAGAGCTTTTTATTTCTAACATGGTTCCTGGGCCATCAAGAGCTACCATTTGGCAAAACAGTCACTATATGAGAGTAGGTAGTTGAAATGTTCATTTTTTGCTGTGCTCTGGGCAATATTGCAGTCATAATAGGTTTATGCTCTTGTAAGATGGTTCAGGGCTCATTGTTGGAAAAGTACCATATGTTGTATTAATATGTTAATAGTTTCATGCACCTCATTAAGAAATCCACTGCTGTCTCAGAATATAGGCCCACAGCAAGTGTTCTTTGCCAATCCATATAAATAGATAAATGAAAGCCCATAGTTTGATCTCTTGTTTTGTAGTATCCTGGATAAGAAGTCAGAGATCCAACCCAATATAATGTTAAATAAAAATCACTACATTAAATATTATTTGAACTCAACATGAGATAGAAGGAGAAATATCTCCACCCTTCAAAGCTAATAGTTTTTGCCTCTGTTTTTAATATTTCACATATTTCTTAGCAACTCTAAAAAGATACATACCCTTCTATTTTCTGATTTATTATCTCCAAGCAAAAGAGAATGATTCTATTATGAAAAAAGATTAGCTGCCTCTTGTAGTATACCCTCCTCTCTCACGTGGCTCAAATAAAATAATTTTTGATTACCTATATTTTATTTCATGTTTTTTCATAAGCTTATATTTTCTTTTCAATTTTCAAAAATATTTCTCAATTTCCACAATATAAAGTAATGATCTTAGGCTTCTATACTTCCCTCTGACTTTATCCTTATATCTTTCAGACTTTACCAGTTACAACATTTTTATATTTTCAAAGTTAAAAAAAACACATGTTGAAGAAAACTAAATGATGAAAAATTGTATCTCAGGATGCTTTAATTTGCATTTCTTCTATTTTAAGTGAAGTTGAAGAACTTTAACAAGTTGAATTTTAACTTTTTCTGTGAATCGCCTGATTGCATCTTTTGCCTACTTTTAAAACTTTAAAGTTCAAATTTTTGAGAATTTCATACATAAGTACTATATTTGCAGTATTTCTACCACTCCTTCCCCCTCCAACTCCTTCCATGTGCTCTTCCTACTCCCTCTCAAATTCATGACCTCTTTCTTAATTATTATTACATGTATATATAAATATATCCTGCTGAGTCTATTCAGTGTTGCTCATGTGTGTATGTGTATAGGGCTAATTGCTTTGGATTAAATAATCCATCATGGGCCTTCTCCCTTTCTCAACACCTATTAATTGCCTTTAGCTCTTCATCTAGGTGTTGAGGAGGCTTTGTCACATTTTCCCAAAGTTCATTGGAATTTTAACTGCTGTCATTGTTCATGTCTTATATAAGTAGCCTTGTTTTTGATGATGGGTACAGGTTCCTTGTCATAAATAGACAAAACTATCTCACAGTATACTTACCAATTGGTTCTTAAGAGTCTTTCTGTTCTATTTTCTGTGGTATTCCCTGAGCCTTAGGTGTAGGAATTTAATTGTAGTGGTATCAGATGGGATTGGGTATCCCTTGGTCAATTGTTCTCTGTATTTTGACTAGGTGTGGCTCTTTATAGTTTCCTTCATCTGCTGAAAAAGAAGGTGATTGTGTGTACATGTGGGGATGAGTATGTGCCCATATAAGCCAGAAGAAAGTGTGGAATTCTTGGAGCTAGAATTATATGTGGTTGTGAGGCACATGACATGAATGCTTGGAACCAAACATGAGGCCTCTACTAGAAAAGTAGATACTTTTAACTATGGGAGCCATCCATTAGCCCCCTTTTCATAGTTTTAATTAAATATTTATTTATTTATATTGTGTACCTGTGTATGTGAGTAGGTGTTCCTATGTGGATATCAGTGCACAATTTGTGAGGGTTAATTCTTTCCTTCCATCACATTAGTTCTGGGAGACCGAATTCAGTTCTGCAGGATGAGTAGTAGACACCTTTATCTGCTTAACCATCTTGCTGCCCACCATTCTTTTTTTTTAATGGACTGTTGACTTCTTGCTTAATTGTAGATCCCATCTTGTATGGAAAATATATGTCGATACGTACTTCATGGTATTTGTCGGCAGTGAATTAGGGACACATGTATGGCCTTAAATGGACATCATCAGCCCAAAGACTATAGTCTTTTTTATTGGAGATTAAAAAAAAAAACTTTTGTAATTGCAGTATCATATCTGTGTCTTAGAAAAGGACACATTTTGGGAATAGAAAAGCCACATTTATGGACAGAAATTATCCAAGAGAGTAGGAACTAGTTTCTCACTTAATTCTTTCTATTCCTCTTCTAACTGTGTTTCATCAAAGACTACATTTGTGGTCTCAACTTCATGCATGGACTAGAGACAACACTGAAAGAGTTTGTTTTCCATTGAGAACCTGTCTTTGGAATGGGTATTTTAAACACTAAGGAACCTGGTATCGCTCCAAAATTCAGCACAAAATCTAATAGGAGTCCGAGGGGCTACATAGATGATCACAGATACAGACAAGAATCTAATAGTAATGAGAATGCCAAGTGTGGAGAAGTATGTATTATCACATTTTATACTAGGATTATTTCTTTAGGATTTTTGTTTTATGACCTATTAAAAGTTAAAATGAAGGAAAATCATGGAGATTTTTAAATTAATTAATTTAAAAATTACTGGTAAAGATGACCAAGTCATTGAAACATTATTTAATATCTTACAATTCATTTTGTCATACTCTACTTACATCGACAAAACTTCTAGTTACTGTCACTTCAGAATAGAATTTAAATGGATTTTATTTACTCTTATATCATTAATTTAAATGAACTGATCATTGATTTTTGCCTCTAAGTCCTCAAATGACAAGTTGAATAGTAGGAAGAATATGAGGAAAAAAATCTTGACTATGCATAAAGAGTTCCAGACAAGTCTAGACTACATAGAGAATAACATGCCACATAAAACTATGATGTTCATATATATTCTTCCTCTTAAGACAGAATTCCCCTCTGTAGCCCACACTGACCTTGAGATTCCAATGCTCCTGTCTTTACCTCTTGAGTTTTGTGATTATAGGCATGTGCCACCATACCAGCTAATTTTGACCACTCTTTTTAAAATGTATACTGCTCACTTGAGGGAAGTGCCTTTATAGTTTTGAATGGTGCTGTGTTACATGTCTCCCATGATTTGTTTCATATTCTGACATATGTCTTACTCATTTGTAATTTTCCTATCCTTATTATTAAATTATAAATTCACTTTAAAAATATACTCGGGTTTAAATTCTTTATTTCTTTTGTTTTTCTAGAGCTAAAATTATCTTTTATTGTTTGTGATGGTTTTTTATTGTAATATATGTGCTCTTTTTCTGTGATGACAAAAACTTTTTTCTTCCTGAAGCAGGTGAATGATCAAAGTAATAAAACTAATTCTTTTTCATAATTTGTGGTCTCTTAGCCAAATGCAGAAATGTTTGTCAGATTTCTATTACTATGACAAGTCCCTCAGATTCTGGACCATACATACTATTATTTTATTTACCTATTTATTTATTTATTTATTTATTTATTTATTTATTTATTAGAACAAAACTTCTTTTACATGTCAATCCCATTCCCTCTCCATACCCCCTCCCCTGCCCCCACCCACCCTCCATCCCAGCTTTAAATGCTTGGTAACATCTGCCAAATATACTTTTAACAGGTTGCCTATAATGGAGGCTCAAGTGGAATTTTTTTGCTTGTGTTATGGAAAGTATTTCCTGGTTTGTTCATATTTTTAGAGTTCTAATTATCAATATATGTATTATAGGATACTCAAATAACCTCAGGAATTTATTATTTGTGTAAGAATCTGTTGTATAATTTTCAGTTTATTAACTTTATTTTCATTTTCTACTTTTTCTTGAGATATTAAGGCTTGAAATATGCAAAAATTGAGAACAATGTGGATTTTTAGTGTGGTGGTGGTCGTGTGTGTGTGTGTGTGTGTGTGTGTGTGTGTGTGTGTGTGTGTGCATTATACATGAATACAGAAAGCAAAATTTAACTTTTAAAGGCTGTCCACCTTTTCTTTTGGGGGGAGGAGGGTTTGCAGATATCTTATTACCCTAGAGCTGGCCAATTGGGCTAAAGTGCATGGCTAGGGGAGGCCCAGGTATTTTCCTGTATCTTTCTTTCCAGTTCTTGGGATAATAATCACTCACTACCATGCCCTGATTTTTATGTGGGTTCTGGGAGGGACACTCAGACCCTTATATTTGCAAGGCATGTGCATTACCAACTGGGCTATCTCTGCAGCCACTCAATGTGTTTTTGTTTTGGTGGGGGGTAGGGTCTCAGTATGTAGCTCTGGCTAGCTTGGAATTCACTATATAGGCTAGGGTGCTCTTAAACTCATACAGTTCTACTGGTTCTGCCTCCTGAATGCTGGGATTAAAGGTGTGCACCACCAAGACAATTTTCCTAATGTATTTTCAATATATGCTAATGAGTTTTTATATTCACAATTTGGATAATCAATTTTAAAATAAAAATGTACTGATTTAATTCATTAATCATTTATGCAGTAGGGACCTTAGATTATAAGGTATAACAGTTCTCAACATGTTGGTCACTACCCCTTAGACAAACCTCTATCTCTAAAATTATTTATGTTATGATTCATAAAAGTAGCAAAATTACAGTTATGAAGTAGCAACAAAAATAATTTTATGATTGGTGGTCACCACAACACCAGGAACTGTACTAAATGGTCACAGCATTAGGAAGTTTGAGAACCACTGCTTTATAAGGAAAGGCAAATTAACTAATAATAATCAAATAAATTTGTAAGAAGTATTTACTTGGAAACTGAGGCGTTTTCTATGAAGATCATGAATGTGATGTAACCTAAGCTGGGAATTTTCATTCAACATGATCAGAGAAAGCTTGACTTAGATGTTCCAATCAGGACTTCAAAGATGAAACAAGCCAACTCTAGGGAGGAAAAAGCAGGCAAGGTACCTAGGCAACAGGAAGAGCATGGGAGAAATCCATAGGGAAGAACTGATTATTCAATTGAAAGGAGATTAGTCATTCTACTTCAAGTTTTGCTTAGATATATTTGATATCTTAGCTAGTTATACTTGGTATAAAATAAGGTAAATTATAATTTAGTAGTTGTTATATGTTATTTTTCCAGATGTTTTCAAGTTCTAAATGAATGCCCCATAAACACCTCATATTCTCAAAGCTTAGCATTAAGCTGACCATGTTCTCATTTCTACCAGTTACTTTTGAAAATTTTTTTATCTTGAAAAGCCAAATCTGACAGCCATTCTATTTTCCAAGTCCCAGAACTAAAACTACTCCTATATCTCCCATCCCATGTTTAGTGCATACACATATTTATTCATTCAGCTCCATAGGGTAAGTTCTGATCTCTATGCTCAATATTGATCCATACTTAAATTCTTAGCAGATTATACCTATGCCATTAAATACATCTTTATACTTCTCTATTCCTTCATTTTACCAATCTCAAAGTTCATCTCCAAATTCAGGAAAGCCTGAATGACCCTTCTGCAATAAACATGACTTTAGTTCCTTGCTCAAAATATTTTCTTGGCCCCTGTCATCATGAGAAAAAAATCACATTTTTGGCAAGGCATACAATTCAATACTTCAGCTCCTAATACAATCTTCTATCAATTTTCTCTCTTTTTAAAATGTAATAAATTAATTTATTTTATATACTGACTGCAGTTTCCCCTTCTTCTTCTCCTCCCACCCCCTCCTCTGTTCCCATTGCCCCAATTCACTCCCCTTCCATTTTTGTTTAGGAAAGGGCAGATCTCCCATGGATAGGAACAAAACATGGCATATATATTTGTAGCAAGATTAAGCACCTCCCCATGTATTAAGGCTAGGCAAGGAGATTCAGTATGAGGAATAGGGTCCCTAAAGCCAGTAAAAGAGTCAGACAGTCCCTGTTCCCACTGTTAGGAGTCCCACCAGGGGACCAAGCTACACAACCACTACATATATACAGAGGTTTCAGGTCAGTCCCATGCACGCTTTCTGGTTGTCAGTTCAGTCTCTGTGCACACCTATGAACACAGGTTAGTTGATTGTGTGAGTTTTCCTGTGGTTATATTCTCCTACCTCAACTATTTTGTCTCAAACTACTGTTTCTTCTTCAATTCATCTATATCACTGCTGTTCTTTATAAAATCTCTTAAGATCTTATTTTTGATAAACTTTTATTTGAAATCTTAATTTCAGTGCAAGATGGTCTTCCTTATGAAGAGTGTCTTTCTTCATCTAGGCATCCTAGATTTCCTTCCCATGTTTATCCACCACACATGACAATTACAGTAACTGCCATACTCTATCACAGTAGTTTTCATTTCAGCACCCCAAAGATCATCGAGTACAAGATCTGCCTTTTCATCTTCATCTTCTTGGTCCTTGCATCTTACTTGAACTGTAGTAAATCATCTATAAGCAAGTGTGGAATATCAGTCAAATCAAAGTACTTCTTGGTCTTTTCAATAGCTTCTTTATGCTTTTCTCACAATAATAAGCTGAGCTATAGAAGAGGTAAATCATATTTACACAGTAGCATTTCCATTTGGTATCAGGATTATTTGACTGTAAAGTCACTTTATTTTTTGTATGGGGTTGTTTCCTACACTTGTATATACTATGCACATACTTACAGACATTGGACATTGCTTAGTTTAAGGAGTTCCTGACACTGGCCTAGCTGAATCTACAATAAAATGGGCACACATGGAAAAAATAGACTTCAGTCATTTCTACATTTCAGTCTTATTAACTTGACCAGATTCTAGGTATTTTGAACCAAAGAAAGATTTCCCATGTAGATAAACATGTTTTTAGCTATCCTTATCACCTGACTTTGCCATTACAGCTATGGTAAAGTAGATGGAGACAATAGAGACTTTAAATGCAATGTTAGAATGATTGCTACATCAAGCAACTTATAATATACTGCTTTTACAACATAGTGCTTTGAGTATCAGATTGTTACTTAGAATGAAATTTTAAAAAATTATGAGATATAACAAAACATTTTATTTATTTTGGTATTTTTGAATAAAGGTCTGTCATGATAATTTTCTAGCCTCAGTTTACACACACACACACACACACACACACACACACACACACACACACACACACACACACACACACAAGCTCATTCAGGATTTGTAGTTTTGAGCAATTTATTTAATTTGATGTGTTTATTGAGCAACTACAGCAGTTAATTTTCTGGGAAATGTATCCTCTAAACATCTTTTAACCCATTACTACTAGCTAAAATTATTGTTAACATTAGCATATCTTTGGTGGCTTTTTAAATATCCCAATTTCCATATCTTAAACCTAGGTAAATGTAATAATTAATTAATAGAATTCAGGTATCCATATTTTCTCTATCTCTGCTGGTTATTTCAATATACAGTATATAAGCAATGATAAATACTTCACTTTCATTTTATAATTTCTACACATAGTGCTGACATCTCATTTTAGAGTTAGATCATTTATTGTATGTTGGTGTCAATGTTAAAGCTTCTATTTTAGCATGGTATTTTAGAATGATCTAGTTTTTATTTTTCTTTTCTGACTTTTTAGAGATAAGAACAGAAGTCAGAAAAACTTACTCCCAAAGTTTATAGGCTGGATCTAAAATATGTGCTATATTGAGTTTAACAGCTATTTGAAAAACAATGCCTCAGAATACAGAAAGATGAAAGCTGAAAATAATGCTAGACTCAGAATTGGAATTCAAATCATTGTTTAAAACATAGGATGCTTTATCACACAAAATAAATTAATGCATTTACCCCACACATTTATCAGTGTTTCATAAAGCAGGTGTCATGAGAAAATACCAGTGAAAGAAAAGTACTGGAAATAAAGCCAGACATAATGGAATTGGAATGGGAAGTTTAACAACCTGAAAAAGAAATGTTCACACTCACAGTGCAGTTTTTCTCATCAATTTTTTGTACTTTGTTCTTTGCTTACACTTCATGTAGGGAATGACTAAATTCATGTTGCAGCAGTTAAGTGTTCAGGACTTGCTGGAAAATAGACTGATGTAGAGGCACAGGCTACTCAAATGGAAGTTACTTTCTTTTTTTTTTCTGTCCTCATCAGTGAATCTGGCCATGAGTGTCATCTCAAAAAACTTTTTCTCTTAAATCTTGTAATTCCCAAATTTTAGAGTAAATCCTACAATATTTTGCTCATGTTTTCATGAAACATCTTCCATGGAGGAGAATACATTTACCTTATTCTTATTATCCCTCAAGATGTCTCATAAAAATAAGATTCAAATACTTACTTGTCCTATTGTCCTTAGTAAGTCTCTACAAGAGGAAAAAGAAAACGTGCAAATCAGAATCTGGATTAGAATCATTTGATACTTATTCTTTACCCATTAATGTGTGATCTAAGAATACATAAGAACTTCCCTAGAAACTTAAAATAATATTGCTATAATCCATGTCATTTCCCATCATCCTTATAAGTAATCAGATAGCATTAAACCTGTTTTTCCCCACAAAATAATATTTTGAGTATCACATATGTTCTTTGAGAAAAGAATTAATTTTAATTCTGAAATTTTCAATAAAACAAGTCATATATGTGCAAAGTCACAATGGATAAAATCAGTAATTCAAACATTTTTATAAGTATAGCTTTACATAGCTTTGACCTCAGTTTTCAAAAGAGATGTATGTGTAACTATTTTGAATCAATATATTTTCAATATTAATTATTTATATGTATGTGTATGCACCTGAGTATATTTATGTACATTACATTTGTTCAGGTGTCCACAGATAACATAGGAGAGTGTCAGATTCCATGGAATTGAAGTTACAGGAAATTGTCAGCAGGCCATTGTGGGTTCTGGGAACCCAATCTGTGTCCTCTGCAAGAGCAGTAAGTGCTCTTAACTGTGGTGCCATCACCTCTCCAACCTTGGCATCAATATTTGAAATATATTGAATTGTATTTAAAATGCATTTGTATTTTAAGATCAACAGAAAACTGGCTACTAGGCTCTGATCTGAAAATTGCTCATTACCTCAGTACATTACTATATCATTCTCCCTTTCATTTACTGTGCATCAATCATACTCAATGGGTTTGCATTTTCTCCAATGTTGAAAAAGCTCATCTACCTCATTCTTTTGCATATATGGCCTTCCAGAAAAGTCTTCTCCCACCCCACCCCCGTTTTCTCATTTTGAAGACACAATTTTCCCTTCATCTTTTCCTGCTTTGAGTTTTGAATACAGGCTCTTGCTATTTAGACCAGACTGACTTGGAACTTTTGATGCTAGTCCCACCTTTGCCTACCACATGCTTGCATTACATGAGTGTGCTACTGAAAAATTTTCCTGTATCTTATAAGATTTTATAAGTCTCCATGTACTTGGCACTTCTTTGTAACACTTATCATGAGTAAAAGTATTCATGTCATTATTTAACAGGTTTATTCTTGCAAACCCTAAATTCAATGAGGACAAGGACAACAGTATGCATGCCAATTACAAATGACAATATAAATGTTCCTTTATAATAATAAATTAATGTATTTCAATTTCTTAAATGTGGGCTCCACTAAGAGAAGATCTTTGTCTTTTTCATTTATTACTCTTGTTTTACCTTCTTGCTACAGGATGTAGCATATAGTGTTCATTTACAAATGGTTGATAAATTAATTGGCAAATAAAACATGTTTTTATACAGTGAAGGGTTATGTGTTCTCTTTTATCTGCCACAGTAAGTTTCTAGTTTTTCTTTTTGTAAGTTTGATTTAGTAGCCAAAATTTTAAGAAACTGTGATTTTATTTTTCAAATCTATAGCTATTTTTACCATCTGTACATCTGTATGGCATCAGAAGAGGATGGTATTTCTCTGGAGCTTGAGTTACAGATGGTTGTGAACCACCATGTGGGTGCTGGGAACTGAACCTGGGTCCTCTGTAAGATCAAGAAGGGCGCCTAACCACTGTCTGGCTATTGTTGATTTTGTATCCTGCAAGTTCAACATGTTTCAATCAGTTCTAATAGTATTAATGGAGTCTTTAGGACTTTAGCTGCATAAAATCATATCATCTGTTTAAAAACCACTATTTCATCTCAATTCTTATTGGTGTATATTTTATTTTGTTCCTTTACCCAATTGCTCCAGGATATCTAGTACTATGTTGGGTAAATGAATTGTCTGAAAATATCAGTCTCTCTCTCTCTCTCTCTCTCTCTCTCTCTCTCTCTCTCTCTCTCCTGATATATATATATATATATATATATATATATATATATACTATACTGATACTGATATATATCAGTATCTTTTCATTTTCTTGTAATCCTGGCTGCCTTTGAACTCAAAATACTTCTGTTTCAGCCTCCTGAATATCCACTGTCATGTGCAGCTATACATGTGCCTTAAGTACATCAGGTTTAGGATACAGTTTAAATGAGAGCTATTAAATTCACATACTCCTACTGCTACTACATTAAATGCTCTTGTTATATTTGCTCTAGTAATATCTGTTTTATATATGTAGGTATTCTGAAGTTCAAGTCCCTCTACTCAGTCTACTACATGCATGTGCACGGACCCACCCCCACCCCCAACACACACCACAAAAATGAAAAAAAGGGTCTTGTGGCATAAAGTGAGTTAAAACTGTTTTGTTTTTGGACTGATCACTTGTTCATAACATAGTGACCTTTTGTCATTATTTTGTTGTTTTTGCCTCAAGTCTATATTGTCTGCTAGAAGAATTGCTACTTTGGTATTCTTGTTCTATCCAGTTGCATGGGCTGTCTTATACCAGCATTTCACTTTTGGTCTCTATGCTTTTTTGCTAGGGAAGTGACCTTCTTGGAAATATCCTTGTGTCTTCTTTCTTTATCCATTTAGCCACTCTGATTTTTTATTGGAGAATTTAGTTCATTTACAGTCAAGGTTTTTATTGGTCAGTAAAGGTTTACAGCTGTCATCTTGTTAATTTTTTTCTGTTTTAAATATCATTTGTTGCTTTTTTGTGGTTTGATGACTACATGGATAGTCGGTTAGGTATATCTGTGTTTTAAACAGCTTTCTTAGTTTCATGGGGTTGTTTCATGATGGTAATTATCTTTCTTCTGCTCTTGGATGTAGGCTTTCCTTAAACATCTTTCATAAAGCCAGTTGGAGTAATGGATTTCCTTTAGTATTTTTGGCTTACAATTGTTTTCTCTTGGACCTTAAAATAGTCCTTCTATTTCTTTCTGTCCCATAAGGTTCCTACTACTTAGAAACATGCTGTTCATGGAATAAGCATTTGCTAACATGTGATTTGGTACTTTTAGTATTTGGGATTCTCTATATGCTTTCTATTTTTGACAATTATGTCATGATATGACCTTTTGTCATATATCTATTTTAGTTCATAAGGGTCTTCTATAATAAGATGGCCAGATCTTTCCCAAAACAAGTTAAGTTTCCAGCTGTTACAGCACTGAATATGTTTTCAGTGTGTCCTGAATTGTCTTTCCTTTTGGGAGACTACAAAAAATGTTAATATTTGTTTAATGACCCATTCTTTCTTACTTACAACAAATTTTATTTTCTTGCTATATTTGAAAATACCCACCTTAAATTTGGTATGTTCTTTTTTCTGTTTGATCTAGCCTTTTTAGAGGCATTGAACTATATGTTTTGATAACTGAATTCATTTCCCTTTCTGTTCTGTCTCTTTGATGAGTTTCTCATTGTTTCCTACGTTAAACTATCTGTATTATGTGAGATTCCACTGAACTTAAAAAATAATTATTTTTTGGTGTTTGCCATGCATTTTAATTAATATTATTTTCTTTGTGGCCTATTGGTAGTGTGTTCATTTGAATATTTCATGTTACTTTTTAAATTTTTTCACATATCTTATGATCCTACATTAAGATTTGCATGCATGGTGGATTAGTTATATATGTCATTTTTATAAAGTAGCTTCAGAGTAATGGCTTTCTCCTAAAAATATGTCTTAGAGTATTAATTTCTTAAGCCATTTTGTTTCCAGCTGGATGCCAGAATGTAGTATCTCCATAGTTTCCTTTGATGTAATTAATGGCTTTGAATTTAGCCCATTCCATGACAATGTCTAAGAGACCCACTTTCTAGGAACTATACAATGGTAGTGATGAGAGTGATAGCTGTATGTTCACTTGGACAATAGGAACCAATGATGGACATTTCTTTATGCACTTAACGGGTGAGCTCTGATGATAGTGAGGTATCTCTAGGAAACTTAGTCTAAGAATCATGGATGGGGTTAATGGAGGAGGCTGAATCATTTTTCAGTCCTGCTAGTGATATCTATCAGCCCTGTGATGTATGAGGAAAGGTGGTAATACCTAGGTCTCAGGGTCAGGAATCAGCAGGTAAATTAGGGCCCTTTGGGTACCTGATCATAGTGCTGTCAGTGGCACACAACATACCTGCTTTATGCAGAGTAGGTTATGGTGAGGAACTGTGTGACAACACTAACAACATGTGTCACTGGTCACAGAAATAGCACAACACATATCCGTGATAGTGCATATCAGTACAGGTGGTGACCATATGTGGTACCCATTCTCTGGTGACTATTTTAATTCCAGGGAATGACATGATCCCAGGGGCATCTGCCCATGTAACTTCTCTTTCTGCTTTACCATCTCAGTATCAATGAGTATGAAACTAGCACATTTTTTGCAAGTTAATGTGCACTCGATAGACTACAAGACTCTCTTAGCAAGCAAACACAGCTCCTAGATAAAAGACCAAAGAATCTTAAAATCATTTTTCATTATCTTATGTACATATCTGCTAAACTATTTTTATTTCTATATTAAAATGTGGAACTTGCCTGTGTCTTATTTCCAACTTGTCCCATGTATCTTCATGAGTGATCTGCCTGGTAGCCCTGAAAATGACCAGCTCCTTGGTTGTTTGGTTCCTTGATGGCAAAATCAACAACTTGCCTTTCTAGTCCTGACACACAGAATGTAGCTGAATAATATAAGTTACTTATATTCAGTCCTGCTGGAACCAGAGATCAATTTTGATTCATGTGCTTGGTCAGCCATTAGTTGAACTGACTTGGTACTTTAAGTTCTATGAGTTCTTTGACAGGGAGCTCAAGGGGAAACAGAAGCAGCATAAGTCAAATAAGAAATAACTTGAAGTTAATATTTTATAACTGTAAATATCCTATTAGACAGAATTTTATTAGCTATTAAAATCCAAAATTGGCACGTGGTAACACAGTAACATTTGGTAACACTGTAACATTTGAAAAAGTTTGGGGAAATGCTGAGAAAATTGAAAAATTATTGAGAAGTGTTTTAGAACCAGATATTTCAAAATCTCTTGAACACAAATTACAGTACTATTTATAACATGCACAAGCTCTAGTTTATTTGAACACATTTTCACTCATTTTCCCAACTGTAAATGGAAATTTATACAGACAAAAACAGAGGGAGGAATTGTTGAGAAGGACAAAAAACAGAAGCTTTATTAAAATTTGAATGGGCACTGTGTCATACAGTCTAAATGTGTGCAATATCATTCACTGCCATTAAGATAAATATAAATTATCAGGAGAATGCTATAATTGGGAGGAAAATGCAAATGCTACTCTGAGAAAACTATTGATTATCTTCCTTCAGAGTGTTCGTTTATTTAAGACCAAATGCACACACTCTACCACAGAGCCCCAAATCACCTTGGAGCTGCTGTCTTGTGGATGGCTCTAGTTAATAGAGACAAGCTTGCATTTTCTCCTGAAGTCTTCTATCTTCAGTTAGTGTCACTGAGCAAGGGCTGCTGAAGTGTCAGAAAAAATTTATTGCTCTTCCATATGTCACTGCCCTCCTGCCATTGGCATGTGTACTCATCAGTCAAATGGAAACTACCCACCATCTTTGATTTACTGCAGTTGAAAGAAATCAGTTTGTGGGTTCCTATAACATAAACCATTTTGCTAGAGATTAATGTTCTGATTTGCATGCAGTTCTGGAAGTTATATCATTAGTTTTCATGATCTATCAGGACTAAATGTAAGAATTGCATCTGTTTTCTTCTCTATGTGTCTTGCTGTTTTTCTTTCCTCTTCCTAACATATTCAGTAACTTTTCCGTTGTTCAGTAAAGCATTATGTCTCAAGTCCTCGGAAGAGGAATAGCAATTAAGTTTTATCAATACAGGAACCAAAAATAAAGTCCCTCTTTAAAAGACCTAGTAAATGATTTGAATAGCTTTCTAATTGCTTTTAAAAATAATTCACAATGGTGAATCTGCAGAAAAATAAAACTGAGTTGTCTTCCTAACATCTATATTCAATTTACAGTATGCAGGGGATGTGGAAAAGAAAAAAAATTAAAGTTTCTTAATGTTAAGAAAATTTTCTAACATCTTCCAATTCTGTATAGACTTCAGAATGTATCTATCTAAACTGACACTTCTGTTTTATGAGTAAATGCTCCATGGGTGCATAACTGAATCTACTTTTATTAGCCACACTTGGTTGCTACATGGTATCTGTGATGATGGATAGACAGATGACCAGACAGTTTCATTTACTCAGGCTCTGGTTCAGAAATGAATAACCATCAAAGGAATTCTTGCATATCTAACCATTTCCAAGAAAATTCGTGAATCATTGAAAAGAACATATCCCAGTAAAATTAAAAGGACTACTGCAATGTATATAAAGTGTTTTTCATTTCCAGAAATTAGTCAATAGGTTATAAAGATTGTATAAACAGGTACCACAAACTGTTCAAATTATTAAAATTTAATTTAATTAAAGCTATCTAAAACCAGCATCCAAAGATCTGTTGCTTTTTATACCTTGACAGTTAGTTAAACAAAAAGAAAATGAATAATGTTTGCAATAGCATCAGCAATAATGAAATCCTTAGGAATAAAATGACTGTAACTGATGTATTAAAAAACACACATGTGAAAGAAATGAAAAGATCCCAAATAAATAAATAAGACCCCATGTTCATGGATTGGTTCAAGACTGATATAATGCCTATAACCACACAAAGCAATATTCAAAATAATGCTATGCTCATCAGAATTCAAGTGGTGCATGCTTGTGATACATTGTATCACTTAGGAAACCAAGGCAAGAGAATTATGAGTTTGACATTAGTCTGAGCTACATGGTGAGTCCCAGGCTAGTCTGGGCTATACAACACCGTTGGTTCAAAGCAAAATGGCAAAAAAGAAAAAGAAAAATAGGTATTTCTACATCAGACTAAAATGGTCTACACACTGAAAGATAGGTTATCATAATGGAAAATAGATAACCTATGGGACAGGGGAGAATACTTTAAAAGCATACCTCACATAAGAAGTTTTACCAAATACCAAAGAAACTGCACAGATCACTAGGAAAAAACCCTATTAGAAAATGAACAGAGAAGTTAGCAAGACATTTTTGCAAAGCAGACAGATGGCAAATAGGTATATGACAATACGCTAACCATAATTATCAGGAAAATTCAAAAACATCTACAATGACATAGCAATTTATGTTTGTTATGTTAGATATCATCAGACAATTGAATATAACAAGTGTTCATAAGGATGTGGAGAAAGGTAATCTTTATATACTTCTGAAGAAAATATAAACCAGTATAGTCGATCCAGGAAACAGTATGGGAATCACCTAAGAAATAAAATAGAATTACTATATAAATTGCAGTTCTACTTCTGCACATGCATACACAAGAAATGAAATTAGTATGTTGAAAAGGTAAGTGTATTATCATGTCTGTTACAGTGCCTATGATTATGAAATTTCTCTAAATGATGATGAATGGCTAAGCAAAATGTAGTGTGTAAAAGCAACAAAATGTACTAGGGATTTGGGAGCTCACTCCACATAGAGGGATACTCTCTTAGCCTAGACACCTGGAGGAGAGCCTAGGCCCTGCTCCAAATGATATGACAGATTTTGAAGATTCCCCATGGAAGGCCCAACCCTCCCTGAGGAGCAAAAGGGGTTGGGATAGGGGATGGGGGCAGGGGTGGAGGGGAGGGAGAGGGAACTGGGATTCACATGTAAAAGAAGCTTGTTTCTAATTTAAAATTGGTATAATTGCAATTATAAAAATAAAAATAAATGATAGAAATAAAAAAGGAACAAAATGTTTGGACTTGAAAAAAAGATCAAGGGGATTGAACTCAGGTGATCAGGCTTGGTGGCAAGTGACTTTGTCTGCTGAGCATCCTGATATTTGTGATAACATGTAAGAACATGTGAAGGTATTATATTATGCGAAATTGACGAAACCATGGGACACATACTACTTGATTCTACAAACATAATATTTCTACTGTAAACTCATACTAATACGGGAAACAGGAGAGTGTATCCTGGCTTGAGTCATCTTAGTATGCTGTGTCTAATCTCATACTGTAAGAAATGCACAATCATCTGTATCTCTATAGTTATATTTGATGAAAGGCAGTGCATGAGTAAACACTTGTTTGAAATTCAAGCCCCCCTCTTCTCTGACTATGTCATTTTGGACAAAGTACTCTGTCTTTTGAAATGTCTTGATTTTTCTTCAAAGTATGATTGCAAAAATAAGTGAAAGAGTGAAACACTTAGCCAACTGGTTAACAGACAAAAACAAGTGAAGAAATGTTAGCTATTATTACTCATATGAACAGTATTTAACCCTTAAGAAACAATACAACACCAGACCACAACTGCTATTAATTATTTATGTATTTATTTAGTGGTTCCAGGAATTATACCCAGGTCTTTTCAAATGATATGCAAGTACTGTGCCACTGATTTGTATCACTGGCCCTGTAATTGATTTAAAAGTCAAAAAATAAACTTTCTAATAGAAGTGGACATAAGAGAACCAACGGCAAGACTGGGAGAAGATTTAATTAATTCATTTGGTAAACTGACATTGCTACTTCTTTCAATTTTGCTGTGAGAAAACTCTACTCTTTGTATAAGAAATGATGTCGACTTCACACACAGACCCTAGTACTAGGAATGCTGAAGCAGATATGTTCATTGAAATGACTGGAGTCACCACTATCAAACTGGGGGACTTACCCCCATTATTCTAGTAGAATGCCTAGGAGTATGTATTTTGGGGTACATTATGCATTATACTATCTTCTGTAACTGTCAGATTTTTTTTAGCTTCTCTGATTACACTGCCAACATTTCACTTTAACTGTGCTCCCTCTAAGAGGAAACACTTTCTTTCAAACTTTGCAATTTAAGACAATGCTTATACATAACAAAAAAGAAAGATGATATTGATAAAGAAAAGTTTCCCTCAATTTTATATTGAAATACAGAATAATTTTACATTAGCTGGGTTATATATTTCAGAGTGTATGTAATAGTTTTTACAACCTTGATGTTTATTACCATTTCCTATCATGGTGGTGCAGATACATTGACTGTATATTTCATTTATGGTGGCAACCTAGATGAGGTTTCCATGTGATTTCATTTATTCTTCTTAGTTTTCGCTTGTATGTGAAGTCTGTTCACAGTTGTGAAACAAATATTTATATGATGATGATATTTTATCATTCTTTTATGGACAATTTATCAGGGAACAAAGAAAGAAGTGTCTCTGGAAACATCAGACAGAAACACAACATGAATTTTAATATGAGAAGCAACAATTCTGACTGTACAATCCTTTACATAAGAAATTTCAGAGAGTAAATGCATATAAAAAGCAAACTTCCACCTAAAACTTGCTTGGTTAAGACTGCAACCTTAAAGTAATTCAAGTACATTTCTACTCTCTACTTCCTATCCTACTCATACAGTATGGGATTAGGTTCTGTTTTGTCACCTTGTGGATGATTTTTTTTTAGTGCTTTGTAGTGGTAATCATGTATTTGTGAAAGATTTAACTGGTGGATTAAATAGTAGGCACCTTGGAGGTAGACCACCTCAATGATCATGAATTATAATCTACAGCCATTTTATTGTTAAAGTTTGCATTTGATATCTTTTTCTGGGTTTCACTAGCTTAGTTTCTAATACCTCTGAGGGCACAGTTAATGACCTTGTGAACCAATTTCACCTAGATCTGCAATAGCTTCTAACTACATTTGCATACTGCTTTTGTTCTTGAGACAAAGTTTTGTTGTGTTTTCTAGGCTGGTTTTGAACCCCTGAGCTCAACCAATTCCCCCATCTCACTCTCTTGGGCAGTCTGGATTACAAGAAACATGAGCATCTTGGTCATAATTTTTACAAGGATATACTGCCATCATGAAGTGCAAAAATGGATTGGGTCCCACTGTCCCTTGCCACTGTCACAACAGAGAACTCCACCTAGGCATAGCACATCAGCTCTGTAATGGAAGGGAGGGAGAATCTTTTACATGGTCATTTTACATGGACTATACCTGAACCTATATTAATAAAGATATTTATATGACACTGTGATGGAGGGTAGGAAGTTTCTAGCTTTCGGAGCTACATCTGTCCTTTTAGATTCACCACTAAACTCACTGGCTCATTTAAGACCTTTTAAGCATTAAGGGAAGCCTACTTCAATAAAAGTACCAGTTTTCCACTTCAGATCTTTGAATTACATCATAGTGTACATTTTTGCAGTTCTGAGTACTGCTTCTTTAAGCACAATTCAGGTAAATGAGTATCTATAATTTAAATCTCATCATAAAATAATGTTGTTCTCTTTGCTGGTGTCTCAGTGAAATTCTGTGGGCAATCAAGCATGACACATTCTTCACAAGATTCCTCATTAGTTATCTTCTTTCTGTCTATTGTAGGAACCCAACATGTGACCTAGACTCTTCTGTATTTCCTCTTCCTCTAATTTCAAACTTATTTTGACACTTGGCCAGAGCTTAAAGAATTCTTTCTTTAATTGTTTACAAAATTCATTTGTTTTATTCAATAAATTGAGTTTTTCAGATTTAGTTCTTGGAAATTATCTTTTTTATTCAAGCACCCAAAAACTGAAACTTTGCCACTTTAATCAATAATAAAGATCACAGTGAATTTATGTTTGCCACATTACTGGCTCAATGTAAATCTATACAATCTTTCCTGTTTACTTCCTTTTGTGCTGAGACAATTTGTGCTCCTCTCAATTGACATCCATCCATTGATCCATTCATGCAAATAAAAGCATGGTCTTATAATCACTTGTTTCCCAAGAAACTAATCTCATGCCATCCCTCCCTCCTCTGCCTTTTTCTCTCTCATACACACATTTTCACCATCTAAAAGCTTAAATAACTTGATTCTTGGATGAATGGCTTCTTGTTTGATCCATAGACTGTGACATTAAGTGCACTTTAAATTGATATTTAGTGATAATACTTTTAAAAACCCCTATGTGAAAAAGATTTGTCTCATGAAAAATGGTGCTTTATCTCTGTAAATTGAAAGAATTGACTTCTCAGTTGGAAGTCAATGACATTTGGACCAGTTTCTTAAAGGATTCTAGGATTAAATCTTACAAGTGCACTTATTTCTCTATGGACAAAACAAGTAAGTATGTGCTATTCACTTTCTCAGCTTTCAGTTTTGTGGGCCCACTAGGCAATTATTAATGGATTACGGAAAAGGCAAGCCATATAAAATAAACTCTTCAATGATTACTACCACTTTTACTGTAAAGAAACCACACAGATTTAAAGCCACTCCAGAGGTACATAAATAAACTGACAATCTGAAGAAGGGGATAGGATGGATGCAGGTGAAGCAAAACTTTCTCAAATGCAAAAGGAAGTTAAAATCTTTGATATCAAGAAAGCCAAGAAGAATGGGACAAGCAAGAGTTGATAAAAGTCCCTAGTATTGAAGGTTGAATTGATACATTCCACATGGGAAATTTTAGCAGTTGCTCTTTTATTACTAGAAAGGAAATGTTCTCGCATGCATTATGACCTTAATCAGTGTTTCAGGTCCCATTCATATGTGAAAATTATACTTGTAACTGTTCATCAAGAAAGTATATCAGATAGGAGAAATAGCCATTAATATAAAATGAACAGAGTATTGAAAATATGCAAATTAATTCAGTGTTTTAGGAAACATGGCTGAAGAACAGATGGGGAGAAGGCAGACTTAATATTTCTGTTGGAAATTCAGCCTTCAGATAAAATAATATTGAGAAGAATGTTAGAAATAAGTGACACTAGGAATTGCTGAGCAAAGGAGTATGGGAGGTAGGTTTCCATATTTTTAAAAGACTTGTTTGGAGTCTTTTAAAGCTTAGTAGTACCACAGGATTCTCCTGCAGTATATCCCACAGAAGTTTCTTTCCTACTCACTGAGCTTTGAGTGCTCTTCTTTGGAGCTTTACAAAAAACAGCTTTCATATTCACAGAGAGAAAAGGGACCAATTAGCTTTTAAAGAAGTTGTGATCACTGCAGCCCTAGTAGAAGTTTTAGCAATCAATTTAAATGGCTTGAGTGACTACACTGTAAAGCTCTGCCAATATCATAAAGTACCACATTGGTTGAGCCTTAAAATGCACATGAACACATGCGTTGAACATGCACATGTGGATGAGTATACACACACACACGGCTAGTCTTTTATCTTTTTTTTTCCTTTTCTTTAAAAGTCCAGAAGAAAGTCACTGCTACAGAAGAAGGAATAACAGGGGATGACTTACCTTTCTGCCTGAAACAATAAAAAGCAAAAAGCAAAAATATGAATGAAACCCCTGACAAAAGGAAATGAAGGACAGAAACCCCAGGGAGACAACAAAAGCATGCGACAGAGACAGTTCATCACGCGGGTCATTTCTTGGCTATGATGCTGGTGTATTGAGGAGGGGAGTAAAAACCCAGATGAGTTCATTAAAGTCACTAATAAGAGGAGAAAAAGTGCCAAGTTCTTAAAGACCAAGGTGAGTGAAGCTAGTGGGACAGAAGAGCACCAGAAGTGGTGTACCTCACAAGCAGAATAGTCCAAGATCTTGAAAGAATTCCACTCAATATAATTTCTGATCTGCAGCATGTGCTGGGAAAGCAGCAAAAACATGGGAAAGGAAAAATATAAAATAATTAGAGACAAAGCACAGAAATCTTGTGTTAGTGGTGAACACTGCTTAGGTATTTCCAGTATCAGTAAAAGAAGAAGGAAGATGAAGAAGAGAAAAAAAAGAAGTAGAAGAGGAGGAAGATGAAGAAAGGAGGACGAGGAGGAGGAGGAGGAAGGAGGAGGAGGATGAGGAGGAGGAGGAGGAGGAGGAGGAGGAGGAAGAGGAGGATTTCTGGTAGCTTAATGGCACCTCAGGATAAACCTAAATATTTTAGCAATACAAAATACTCAGCACCCATCAAAGTAAAAATTGATGTCTGAAATACTGAAAAGTGTGTCTATGGCCATACCACCTTGAATGTGATCTTCTGAAATATTGTAAACCATACCAGGAATGCCAAGGCAAAGAAAATAGCATCCATCATGTAGGAAGAATTTTTTCAAAAGTGACCCAGCATTGACACGTTATTTAACTCATTAGTGTCCATGGATACATGGTTGGAAGCCATCCTTCTACATACTATTACATGTCTGTAGGATGTACATGTGCCCACATTACCTGGGTATAGTGAATATTAGCTTTCCTTGGAGATTTATTTAGATACAATGAAAAATTATCAGAAAATTAGAAAATGTGTGAGTTAATCAATGGATATACAATTAGTCTGTTTCCCACCCCATAAACTATGCTCTATTTAACATTAGGGTATTTCCTGTTGGCCTCTTCTTGGTTGTTACAAGTTGCAAGAAAAACTGGTGTAACGAATTAAAAAGTAAGGCATAAATAACGTAAATGACAAATGTTTCTGTGGTGCCTAGTTTTATGTCAACCTGACACAAGCTACAGTCAT
The DNA here is from genome assembly GCF_003668045.3 of Cricetulus griseus. Taxonomy (NCBI): domain Eukaryota; kingdom Metazoa; phylum Chordata; class Mammalia; order Rodentia; family Cricetidae; genus Cricetulus; species Cricetulus griseus. The sequence goes on from NC_048604.1 coordinate 77,405,740, forward strand.
CTTGGAGGAGGGAATCCCAATTGAATAAATGTCACTGTATGATCGGGCTGTAAGCCATACAGTGTAATGCACTTTCTTAAATAGTGATTGATGGAGAAGGACCCAGCCCACTGTAGGTGGGTATAAACCTCAGCTTCTGGTCCTGGGTTCTACAGAATGAGCCACAAAGAGAAAGCCAATAAGCAGCACTCTTCCATGTTCTCTGCATCAGCTCTTGCCTCCTCCAGGTTCCTTCCTGCCCTGACTTGTTTCCATGATGAACTGTGATATGAAAATGTAAGAGAATTGTTGTTCCATTATAGCAATACAATCCTTTACTAAGACAGAAATTGGTCCCAGGACCATGGGGTATTGCTGTGATGGACCTGACCATGTATTGTTGGGAGAACTGTGGAAGAACACTGGAACTTTGGTCTGGAAAAGCCATTGAGTGTTGAAAGGTTGAACTGTTGCTAGAAGTTGGAAGATTACAGGATAATTTTGAGAACAGTACATGACTCCAATGATAGGAGCCTGGCTTGTGAAGTTTCAGAGGGGAGAAAAGACTGTATTGGGGCTGACTGATACTTTGAATTAAGAATCTGTGGTTCTGATCAGCTAGAGCTGAAGAATCAGTGGTACTTAACAAGAGGCTAGTGCCACTGAAGTAAAACTATTGTTTACTGGGACAATACATGCTGGTTAGTTGTAGTTACAAAATTAGTGGTGATTAAAAAGAGACCACCATTGCCAGGTAGTGGTGTTTCACTCCTTTAATCCCAGCACTCAGGAGGTGGAAGCAGGCAGATCTCTGAGTTCGAGGCCAGCCTGGTCTACATAGTAAGTTCCAGGACACCTAGGGCTACACAGAAAAACCATGTCTTAAACAAAGAAACAAAAGAAACCACCATCAATGAGGTGAAATCTGGGAAGTGTTTTTCCAGGGCCAACCTATGTTCTAGAGGCAGCCAATGTTGTACGTCATGCTGGCAGGCAAACTTGGTCATGTGTAAAAGTTTCCCAGGGAGTGCCAGTTTTTATGGCATGAAGGGATCATGTACAACAGCTGAGGCATGACACTTTGAGAGGCCAGAAGAGCCCACTGGTGGATGTGCAGAGTCTGTTGCAGCTGCAGTCCCAGGATAGACAGGGTTATGCAGAATGTTGAGGACCCTTCACCCTCACATTGCTTTTGGTCATGATGTTCCACCACTACAATAGAGACCCTGAATAATAAGTGAGATTGAAAGGATAAAAGTCCTCAATGTTTTGTTTGCTTGTTTTGTTGTTGTTTTACAATGCAATCTTGTTTTAAATTAGAGAGCTACATGAAGCCAAAAATAAGGTGGAAGATTTGTTATAACAGATTTATGTTGGAAATAATAAAAAATACTCAAATTGACTCACTCTTCTTTTATTATATTAGGACTGTGTGTCAGTTCTGCATACATAGAAAGTGTATTTATATATAAAAAGTCGATTTCAGTGACAGTCCATTAATACGAATTCTAAAAGAAAGGACTGATTTCTGATGCCTGGTATGTAGAATTTAATTCTAACCTTAAGTAGTGGTTGTAAAAGTATTGTATTTTGTTTTACTTGAGGCATGCTGTGAATTCATGCCACTGAGGAAAAGACATAAAGAGATTCTATTCTGGTTTATCCCACCATAGGCAAGACAACTTTTTGACATTTGACAGAAACTCAGCTTCACTTGTGTTCCTTGATGTGTAGGGACAGAGTGGGCTGTCATCTAACATGGAGCTGAGGGGTAAATATTTGAGAAGCTTTGGGTAGAACTCGCTACTTTTATACTGCAAGAGGAGGCAGCTGCATGGAGTTTGACACTTTCAAAGATGTGATTGGATTACATGGGGGTCAGTTGAAGAGACATCTTATTTAAAGCCTTTAAATCCTGCCCAAAGGGCTAACTTCAAACAGCCACAGGACAATAGAAAATTTGTGGGACATGGTCCACTTTAAAGGGAGTTCTTGTATCACAGGAAGTATAAATGACTCTACTCCCTAGTTTTCAAGAAAAATATTATGAATGCCTACAGGAGAAAGAATCAATACAATATTTTTTTCTAAGCCCAGAGCGCATGATGCTAACCTAAGGCCCCAAGAGCAATTAATTCAGTTTGGCTTTTCTATCTTCACTTACTCCTCCTCACTTAATATTGGTTCAGCTAAGGGAATGCTGGGGGTTTAACTGTTTGCGTTTGTGGGTTTATTTTTTAATGTTTACCATCCTAGTCCAAGGCACAAGAATGGGGTATTATGAAGAGTAAAAATTGGGAGACTGGATCTTCTATAGAAATCACAAATAGACATGACCCTCCATGGCTCTGAACTAAGAATTATACAGAATGTCTATTCTCATACAACAGAAGAGGGGAACATGCAGGAACTAGCTCTAATTTCCCATTGTTCTAACCATGATCCTATAACACAGTAACAACCTTGTATATCTAGTTTGTTCATTATAAGAGTGAAATTCCTTGCTGCGGTTGCTTAGTGCCAAGTCTTTTAATAAATGTAGAAAACATGACATGCACATTGCAATGCAGTTTATACTTGCAGTTGACTTCTAGACACCTAGAGTTAAAGTTTGGCCTAGAAGTTATGGAAAGTGTCTTTAAGAGCCCATATATCTTATTCATGTTTGTAAACCCTGAGATTTAGGCTTTTAGGATAATCTTTTAAAACCCTATTCTGAATATGTGTATTTGACTTCCTTTGTTTCATTCCTTTTATTCATCCTATGAAGTTTTTAAACTTTTGGAATTGGTAACCATTGATTTTCTTTAAGCTTTGAGTGTTTATGGAGATATAGATATAAATACAGCTGTAAGGTTCCCTACTTATTGAGCTACACCTGAACATTTCATATATAATTATTTTTTGTTGTAATCCAACTGTAAATAACTTAAATTTCTACAGTCAATTTTCTTAAATAACTTAGAAAGACAGTATTACATTCATAATCATATTAATTTTGGTCACCAGGCAAGTAATTGATTTTTATTTTCTGATAGTTATTACTCTTGACTTTTTATTTCTTTTATAGTTTAGTACAGAGTCCCAAATTTTCAATACCCATATATTCATGAGAAAGGTATATGGTTTGAAAAGAGAAATCTAGGGCTTGAGAGATGGCTCAGTGGTTAAGAGCACTAACCATTCTTCCAGAGGTCCTGAGTTCAATTCGCAGCAGCAACATGATGGTTCACAACCATCTGAAATGAGATTTGCTGCCCTCTTCTGGCCTGCAGGAATGCATACAGACAGAACACTGCATACAAAATTAAAAAAAAAAAATCTCTAAAAAGAAGAAAAGAGAAATCTGTAAACCTGTTAATATTCAAAACTTACTGGGTGTTACACTTTCACTATCAACTTCCTTGGTTTTTATGCTCCTGATTGAATGACACCTGATACCAGATCTGTTAAGGTCATCCTCAAATATTTTGAAGACTTTATTAAGATATTCATGTGGTTTTATAAACATTAAATTTATCCATGAATAAAGGATGCGACTGTATTATTTTCTAGGTAGCTGCCCTTCTGAAGTGAAACTCTGTCTTTTCTAGTCTCTTGCTGGTTATATACATTATTTTTTCATTTTTAAATATATTTTGTATTCTTTTGCTTTTAAGTTTTCCCTTATTTATTTTTCTTTTGTAAAATGTAAAGACCAAAATTGTTACAGTGAAGCAAAACAGCATGTCTAATATTCCCCATAGTTAACCTTTTTGTGTGGTAATAGCTAACATATGCTACTAAGTTAAGTGTCTATACACACCACACCACACACACACACACACACACACACACACACACACACACACACACACACACACACACACACTAATGTAATGTACCATATTATCCAGCCTTAAAAACAATGCTCCTGCTTTTTCTCACAGCATGGATTAACTTGAAAGACAATGAACTAAATGAAACAGTGAGGCAAGGGAAATACTGCAAGTCTCAGATCTGTAGGAACAAAACTCACCATTTGCTTTAAATTTAGTATGAAGGTCTCTCAATAGATTTTGAAGCCTTGACATATTCTAATATTTGGGTTTGTTTATGCCAACCTCTGTTATTTTGTTAGGTGCTTTATACTATTTTCTTTTTCTGTTTTGGCTTTTTGTTGGGTTGTGAAAATTTTTCTTTTTTCATTTATATCTTTTGTTTTCAAATTTACAGTCTTTATTCCATTGTGATTTTCAAATATTCTAATTTTATAAGCCTATAAATCACTGTTAAATATTTAATAGATATATTTAACCTGTTATAATTTTCTATGAAAGCTGGGCGTTGGGGGCGCATGCCTTTAATCTCAGCACTCAGGAGGCAGAGGCAGGTAAATCTCTGTGAGTTTGAGGCCAGCCTGATCTACAGAGCGAGTGCCAGGATAGGCTCCAAAGCACAAAAGTGCTCTTAAACATTGAGCCAACTCTACAGCTCCAAGCATATGATATTATTCACTCTAGTACATATATAAAACAATAGTATCTAGTGTAATCCTGGCATTTGAGAAGAATCTACTCTCTTAGTCCTACATCTTAAGAGTAGATTCTTCACTATATTTATAGTCAGTATTTTGAAAATTTTCTCAGTTTTAGAAGTTGCCACATTATACATTTTGCACACTTAAAAATACTTTTATAAAATTTTTATTTCCTTTTAGAAATTTGAATGTTTTGCCTCCGGGTATGTCTATGCACCCCATGCGCATAATACCCATGGAGGCCAGAGGACAGTATCAGATCCTAGTGGAACTGGGTTACAGATGTTAGATGTGGATGTCAAGAACCAAATCTGGGACCTCTGGATAAATAGCCAGTGCTCTTAGCCACCAAGTCATCTCTTCAGTCCCCTCACAGATTTTTCTATTAGTGTCATTATTTTGTTTCTATGTTATTAGATTTCCAAATTTCGAATTGTCTTTGATGTATGTGATTATTAAACCACAGCATTTAGCTTTTGTTCATTTTATTTTGAGGATGTACTTTAGATATTTGTCATAATTTTTGGTTATCATATGAAAAGTCTCCATTTTGTTTTTTTAATTTTATGGCAAAATTTTTCCCATTTGTGAGTGGCCACACCAATGTAGAGATACCTATGGGGATCGTAGGACAACTTGTGAGAGTCAGTTCCCTTTTTTCATCAATGTGGGTTCTAAGAATCAAACTCAGGATTTCAGGCTCCACAGTAAGTACTTTACCCAATGAACTGTCTCACTGGCTATCATGAGGAAAATAATTACCATTGTTTTATACTCATTTACTTCACTGTACACTTTTCCTACTAGTTTGTTTCCATGATCTGTTTCCTCCCTTGGTCATTTTTGTCAATTAATGTCTCCTGGTGACCCTTTTACAATGTTTGCATTGCAGGCACAAATACAGAGTTATCTTGAGTGTCTTGCTAACGTTATGTTCTCTGATTTTCTTTTGTTCTTTCTCAGACAGAGTAGGATTAGTTCACACTGCAAGAATCCATGATTGAAGCCCTTTGAAATTCTCTTGACACTTAATTGTGTGATTTCTCCTTTATCAAAGGAGAACAGAATGGAGATTAAGTAGGCTATTTTCTTTTTTAAAAGGCCTTTTGCTTAAGTTTCTTGATTTGAAATGATAGTATACCTTTTTATATATGTTCCAGGGCAAAAGTTTTCAAAGACAGCTTTGAGTTGTTTAAACTTTTAACATCAATATAATATGTTTTAAGTTTTGTAAGTAATCTGGATTAAAGTTATCCTCGATTTCGTTTTTTCTCAGAATTTATAAACACTAAAATTGTAAGGAAACTTTGGTTCATAAAATTATATCTATATCTTGCCTTTTTTATTAGCTCTCATTTCCATAATTCTCAGTTGTATGGAAAGCCCGATTTTTGCTTGCTTATTTTTAAATTTTGTTACATATTTTTATCTTATGTTGAGTACGTATTTCCCCCTCTCCCTCAAACTCCTTATATAACCTTTCTCAACCCATCTTCCCTCCTGTTAGGTCCTTTTGTCACCCTAGGCAGGTTTACTTCTACTTCTTTATCATATATTTCTGTGTACATATAGTTTTATGTATGTATATAAAAACCCAAGGACCATCCAGACGTGATGATGCACTCTTTTAATCCCAGACTCATCAGACAGAAGCAAGTGGATCTCTGAATTGTTAAGCCAACCATAGCTACATAATGAGATACTATCTAAAAAAAAAGGAAAAAAAAAACAAAACAAGACAGCAAGCAAACAAACAATCCAAATTTCTGAGAAGCACAAATGAGAGAAGAGTTATATTTTTCTTACTAAGATTGGTTTAATTCACTTAATAGATCATCTCCAGTTGCATCCATTTTCCTACAAAGGACCTACATTCCTTCTTTTTGCCTGAAAATAATCCATTTTGTATATAGATCACATCTCCTCATCCACTCTTTTGCTGTTAGGTACATAGACTGGTTCCATCATTTAAACATTGTGAGGAGTGCTGCAGTAAAGACTGATATGCAAGCATCTCTGTAGTGTGTTGATTCAGGTATAGCTAGCTGTATCAGATGGAAGAGCTACTGCTAATTTTTTTAAGAAACCTCCACACTCATTTCCACAGTGCCTTAGACTGGTTTATATTCCATTTTTCTAAAAACTAGTGATGTTGATCTTTTTTTCACATATTTATTAGCCAGTTGTATTTCATCTTTTGAGAACTGTCTGTTCATTTCATTAGCCTATTTATTCATTGTAACACTGTACTTGGTTTCAAGATATACTGCAGAGTTGTAGTAACAATAGCATCATGATATGGCACAAAACAGACATGTAGATCAATCAAATATAATAGAAAATCCAGATGTAAGGCCACAGAGCTACAGCCACTTTATTTTTGTCAAAGATGCTGTCCTGGCCAATTTTTTTGCCACAATTGTTTGTGACATAAGCTGGGGTCACAAGAAAAAAGAGCCTCAATTGAGAAAATGCTTCCATAAGATCTGGCAGTTAGCAAGCCTGTGGGGCATTTTCATGATTAGTGATTGATATGAGAGTGTCTAGCCCACTGTGGGTAGCTTCACCCCTGCACTGGAAGTTCTGGTTTCTATAAGAAAGCAAAATGAGCAAGTAATGGGAAGCAAGTCAGTAAACAACACTCCTCCGTGGCCTCTGCATCAGCTCCTACCTCCAGGTTCCTACCCCATTTTGAGTTCCTGTCCTGATTTCCTTCAATGATGAACAGTGATGTGGGGTGTAAGTCAAATCGATCCTTTCCTCCTCAAGTTGCTTTTGGTCATGATGTTTTCTCACAGCAATAGTATCCCTAACTAAGGTGGATGCCAAAATATGCATTGGAAAAAAGGAGCCTGAAGGAAAACTAGCCCATTCAAGAATTTGGCTTTTGATAGGCCTTGCCCTTCTCCCCAATTCTCTCTGACTTGCTAAAAATCATTACATTATGTCTCTCAAGCTATCCCCCAAGGTCTATTCTCATATTTGGCTAATTCCTCCTCCTGAGGCTGACTACAAAAGTCCAGCAATCAAAAGGCCCCTTTGTTCACCTAGTTAACATCCCCAACTAAAATTAGACATCTCATCTTAACACAGAGTTTCCCATTTTACCTCTATAAACTGCCAATTTTCTATGTGCCATATCTCTCTCCACTCTATCCAGAGGCAGTTCCTTGTCCTTCTGCGGCAAATACCATTGTCCCTTTTCCCTGCTTCCCTTCCCCTTCTTCCTCTTCCTCTTCCTCTTCCTCTATCTCCTATCTTTGACCCTTATCCCTGAACTGTGTCCCTCTGGGGCAAATAAATCGCCTTAGTGCTGAGAACTTGGCATTGGGGACCCTGAGTTGATACTTTTCCTTTCACAGGCACTCCAACAAAGTAATAGGTTACATCCATGTAAAGGGATGAAACTTGATTCCTGTCTCACATTTCCCAAATATCAACACTAAATGAATCAAAGACTTTAACATATAAGACATTTGACTCTCAACCTATTAAAAGAAAAAGAAAAATAGGGAAATATTTCAAGATACAGACATAGGCAAGGACTTTCACAAGACTTGATTCCTTTTTGTGTATTCATATTGCCTTGGGGTTTCTATTGCTATGAAGAGACACATGACCATGGCAACTCTTATAAACTAAGTCACTTAATTGGGGGCTGGTTTACAATTCAGAGGTTCAGTCCATTATCATCACAGTGAAATATGGAAGCATGGAGGCAGGCATGGTGTTGGAGAAGTAGCTGAAAGTCCTATATCTTGAAGGCAACAGGAAATGGTCTGAGACACAGGGTGGTATCCTGAGCATAGGAAAACTCAAAGCCTGCCTCGCACAGTGACATATTTTTTTCTAAAAATGCCATAACTACTCCAACAAGGTAATACCTCCTAATAGTGCCTCTCCTTATGAGATTATGGAGTCCATTTTCTTTCAAACCACCACAGATGACATACAATTTAAAGCTGTAAAGATGCTACATTTGAGCCTTTTTTCTGGTGATGGATATTTGTCAGAATATGAGCAAAAGTTCTTTCTTTTTTCTATTTATTTTTTCTTTTAATTTTTTTCTTCATTTTTACTTGAATTAGAAACAAGACTCTTTTACATGTCAATCCCAGTTCCCTCTTCCTCCCCTGCCCCTCCCCCAACTAACACCCTATGTATCCCATACCCCTTCTGCTCCCCAGGGAGTGTGAGGCCTTCCATGGGGGGTCTTCAGAATCTGTCATCCTTTGGGATAGGGCCTAGGCCCACCCCCACGTGTCTATGCTCAGGGAGTATCCCTCTACATGGAATGGGCTCCCAAAGTCAGTTCCTATGCTAGGGGTAGGATCAACTGATCCTACTGATCAACTACAGAAGGCCCCATAAATTTCTGAGGCCTCCTCACTAACACCCACATTCATGGGTTCTGGATCAGTCCTATGCTGGTATCCCAGATATCAGTCTGGGGACCAAGAGCTCCCCCTTCTCAGGTCAGCTGTTTCTGTCATCTGCCTGGTTTGGACCACTTTGCTTATCACTCCTCCTTCTCTGCAAATGGATTCCAGTTCAGTTCAGTGTTTAGCTGTGGGTGTCTGCTTCTACTTCCAACAGCTGCTGGATGAAGGCTATAGGATGGCATATAAGTTAGTCATCAACCTCATTATCAAGGGAGGGCATTTAAGGGAGCCTCTACTTTGTTGCTTAGATTGTTAGTTGGTGTCATCTTTGTAGATCTCCAGACACTTTCCTAGTGCCTGATTCAAATGTGATATGTATTTATAAAATGCAAACACTACTACAACCATCAGAAATCATAGTTGAGTCTATCTTAGTTTAAATTTATATTGCTGCCATAAAATTACAGTCAAAATGTTGGAGAAGAAAGGATGTATTGTATCTTACACTTATGGGTAACAGTTCATCACTGAGGGAAATTGGGGCAGGAATTGAAGCAGGGCAGGAACTTAAGATATAGGAAATGATAGAGAGGCCACAGAGGAGTGTGGCTTACAAGATTCTCCTCCTAGGTTGCTCAGTTTGCTTTCTTTTAGCACTCAGGACCACCAGCTCAGGTTGGCACCATGTGTGCTGGGCCCTCCCACATCAAACATCAATCAAGAAAATGCACAATAGGCTTATACATAGGCCTATCTAGTGAGGGCATTTTCTCAATTGAGGTTCACTCTTCCTAAATTACTCCTGTTTGTGTCAAATTGACATAAAAATAAACAGCACAAGAGCCATTCAACTTAAGAAATTGTTGAAACCACCCTAAAATGTCAGCAAAGTCATTTGGTGAGCACTAGCTATCTACTGGTATAGATAATTATTTCAAAGTCCCACAGTATGCTTCTCATTTCAATTACTGTAACATCTTAAGAAAGATGCCTGTTTTTTGGTGATGAGATATGTTTGAAATGAGAATTAACAATCCTATGCTTATGTTTGACTCCTGTTCCTCATTTTAATTTCTTTATTAACTTTGGATAGTATATAAAAAGTACAGATGAGCACATCATAGTAAATAGAGTGAATGGAAGAAATCCCTTTGTTTATATATGCACACACATAAATGTATATGTATATGCATTTGTGTGTATTTGTATTTATGCATGTATATAAGAGAATGAGAAACTAATGCATTGCATTTTCAAATTTTGAAAATCTACTTAAAACTAATAATGACATATTATCTAGCAATCCCATTCTTAGCTGTATAATGGCATATTTCCATGTATCATGGCTTGTGACTGTGATAGCACTACAGTAAAATTTTCAGATTCCATAAACAAGTTGAATATACACCAGATCTATAGTTACACAACAGAATACTATTTAGTAACAAACACAAACAGCAACTACAATACATGCAGCAATTGGATGAAGCCCTCAAATATGATGTTGGAAGAAGAAACCAGTCAAAGAATGAGTGTGTACTGTGTGATTCTAAGATACAGGCATCAATGTCAGGCAAAAGCTTATTTATGCTGTTAGAAAGGAGGGTAAAAGCCATCATAAGGGTGGGATGACAGGCAAGAAGGGATAAAGAGGCTTCTGTAACTCTTAATCTGGCTGTGGATTCTATTATTATATACTTTGCAAATATTTACTGAGGTAGATACTTGTGAAGTCCAATTATAACATAATATGATTCCATAAAAAATTTTCCAAAACAATCACACCTTTTGACTACAACCCTAAGAAGTTTTTTTATACTTTTGTAAAGCATGATAAAGAACTCATTGTTCAGAGACAGAAAACAAATTTCAGTGTTCAGATAAAGAAAAGATTTTGACAGTGCCTTACACGTTATAGTTGATGGACCAGTGTGTCTTATTTTTTTATTTTATTTTTTTTTATTTTTTATATATTTGAATTACAAACAAGATTGAATTACATGACAATCCCAGTGTGTCTTATTCTATTGATCGTTTTGAAGCATGTTAACATGCCAGGGTAAATATCTGTAATAAGCGTAGGTAAGACAAATCCTCCTTTATATAACTCCTTAAAGGTTTGCCCTTGGAGTATTGAGTGGTGCCTAATGTATCTTTTTTAAAAGCACAAAAGCTGTTAATGTCTCTTAAAGTACACACACCCAGTTTCAAAGGATGAGGCTAACTACCTGATTTATCTCTATTAGTAATTTCTGTTTGGCTTCAGCTCTCCTTTTAAATGGAGTTTGTTGAATTCACCATGGACCGTAATTTGTTTATCATTATGATGATTCATTGCTCTAACAGATTGTTAGCTTGATTTTTATTACAAAAAGGATATGTCTTATACTTATTGAATATTTTTTGACATTTAAGAAAATATGTATTTAGAAAATGAATGGTCATTATTAAATTGGGATGAAGAAAGATGGATTTGAATACTTCAGAAGTGTTTTCATTTTATCATTTTCTACAGTAAGCCTTGGAATAAAAGTAATCTAGAGCACATTTGTTGAACTTTTTAAAAAGTGAAGTGCATATTAAGTATTCAACTACTACAATACAATGTGATTACAAACTTGCAATTTAAGTTGGAATTCAATGGTAAGTTGAGCTCTGGAGGACTCTGCTTAGACTTATCTTGGATTAGCCTGTGTTAACATCTGATAACTCTAAGATTTATTTTGGTATTCTTTGTTGCAAACAGGACTGACCTATTTTGTATCTTCAAGAATATAGTAATTTCCATGGGAACACTGTGTGTGTTTGTATATCTTCTATCTATCTATCTATCTATCTATCTATCTATCTATCTATCTAATCTATCTATCTATCTATCTAATCTATCTATCTAATCTATCTATCTAATCTATATATCTAATCTATATATCTATCATCTATCTATCATATATAGAGATGGCAATAATGCAAGGAAGAAGGGAAGGAAGGAAATGGAGGGAGGGAGGGAGGAAGGAAGGAAAGGAAGGGAGTTCATTTTCTTATATAAGACAAGTTAGTATGTGTATGAGTATTTTGCCTGCATGAATGTATGTGTACTCCATGTATGCGTATGGATGTTGGGCAGTGAGGACCAAACCCAGGTCCTCTACCAGAACAGCAAGAGCTCCTAACTGCTAGGCCATCTATTCCTCCACAGAAAGTGAGTATATTTACTGAATGCTGTCTTTTTATTATTTCTGCATCAGATAGAAATTTTAAAATTTACCTTCCATCTTTTCTTTATCTTCCTTTGTAATTACATGTATTACCTTTGAAATATTTTCTATGTTTTTCATTTGTGGACTCAGTTGTTTTATGTAAATCCAACTCCAATTTCTTCTCAATGGTCCTGCCAGTAAAAGTTTATGTGTCTTCTTGAGCTGCAATGCCAGTGTGAAGTCTTGAGCTATTCTGTTTTATGAGAATGTCTTTTGCATGGGTCCCAGGAGGTTCTGAGGGTCTTTGTTGAGGAAAGCTCTGCAACAATGAGCTAGGTTTAAGAATCAGGTTGCATTTTAAAGACATGAACTACCATCCTCTGAAAAATACACCAGGGAAAAAAAGCTGAATAAATGAGAGATGTGAAGAAAGAAAAGTTTTAGGGGCTGAGGCTAGAACTATTGTGCTCTTTAGATGCAATCTTACATGTGTTAGATCTCAGGGAAGTTTGGAGATGTACAAATGAATGAAAAAATGAATTTGAGGTGATTGAAGAATTATTTAATGAAATCAAAATGCCACTTTATAAAAACACAAGAATACAAGGGCATTGAGTTAAAGAACAACTAAGTTTTAAGAAGATAATACCTTTACTATCTTTGCCATATAGATTAACTTATTTAGGTTTGATAGAGAAGCTGGTTTCTCATTAAACTAAAGTCCAGAAACAAAAAGTCTTCATGGTCTTATATACTTTCTTTCATTATCTTCTGTTGCAGCAATCTGACCTTGTACTTGTACAATTTTGTAATAATGAAGTCTAATTTAAATGCATACCTATTTTAACATGTCTTATTATTTTAAATTATGTATTGGGGTGTGTGTGTGTGTGTGTGTGTGTGTGTGTGTGTGTGTGTGTGTTGTGTGTGTCTGTGTCTGTGTCTGTGTGTGTGTGAGTATGTGCACACGAGTGCAAGTGCTCACAGGGCCTAAAGGAATCAGATCACATAAATCTGGAATTACAAGCATTTATAAGCTACCAGATGTGGGTGCTTGGAACAGAACTCTAGTCCTCTGGAAGAACAATAAGTGTTCTTAACCATTAAGCCATCCCTCCAGCCCCCAAATGATTACATATTTTGAAACTTCACTAACATTTAACCTTCTCTAACCTCCTTCAATCTTTGTCTCAACTTTTGATTACTGGATCCACTCAGTTCTTACTACCAATAGCCAGGTATGATTTTGAAGGGTAACACTATATACTTGGCTCTTACCATGGCTTAATTTTTCTTACTACGTTTTTTGTGTGTGTGTGTGTGGGGGGGTGGTGTTCGCAAATGTGTGCAACAGTACACATGGGGGGCTCTGAGGACAATTTGAGGGAGTTAGTTTTCTCTTATACCAAGTAGATCCGGAAGGATCAAACATAGGTTATCTAGATAGCTTGGGGCCAAATGCCTTTACCTACTGAGCCATCTTGCCAGTACTGTCTTAAAATAATGTTGATATTTATTTCCTAGTTACATATGGATGGTGGAGAAATTTATATCACCTGTATCATTGGTTTGATATACATCTGAGAAAAATAACACATTTAAAAGTGTCTGCCTCCAGTAATAATGATTTTCAGTTCTGTACTAACATAGAAATTACTATTACAATGCTTGGACAAAACCCAAGCAACAACATTTACTTTCAAAGTGGCAGTGTTTGTGTACTTTCATTAAAATATCATGCTTCATAACTTTAGGGATTCTGACATAATAATCCACAACTCTTATCAATATTCAAACTTTCCTGCAGGTATTAGAAAAAGTAGGCATTCAAAACTAAAATCCCTAGCAGTTAGATTTCTTGGCAGTTTTAATACTCCTGTAATATTGAATTTTGAAGTTAATTTTCATATAACTTAACAAATTTTGACATCCAATAAAATATTTAGGCAAGTCTTTTGTTAAAATTGGAAAGTGCAGTAGACTCTTTGAATATACTCTGTGAAATTTTTGCAAATGTACATATTCTCTTATTGGTGATTTTTAAAAATATTTTGCTGCTGCATGAATGTTAACACAGTGCCTTAGGGTTTCTACTATGGTAATAAAACACCATGACCAAAGCAACTTGGGGAGGAAAGGATTCTTTTTAGCTTATGCTTCTACATCACTCACTGTTCATCACTGAAAAAAGTCAAAGAGGGCAGTTACTCAAAGAGGGCAGGATCCTGGGGGCAGGAGCTGTTGCAGAGGCCATGGGGAAGTGCTGCTTACTGGCTTGATCCTCGTGGATATATTAGACTGGGTCAGTTCCTAGAACATACATGTAGTGGCTCAAAACTGCTTGTAACTTCAGTTCAAGGGGATATGGTGCTCTCTTCTGACCTCGGCAGGTACCAGACACACATATAGTGCACATACATACATGCAGTAACTCCTACACATAAAATAAAAGTAAATCTTTTAAAAGAGTTTAAAGAAGTACTCAAAGTAGAAAATGGTTAATTTATTCACCAACTTTTGAATTTGATCCTATTGCATGAAATTAACTTTTGCTGTTTACTTATAAGCATAACCATGGTATATTTTATATTTTCTGGTTCATTATGTGACTATAAAAGCATGATTCTAAAGACACTTTGCAAACAAAATGAGCACAGGATCCTCTAGACAGTCTGTCCCATTTGGATTCCTCCAAGACCTCCTTGTTTTATTTTTCAGAGCTTCAAGCAGTTGGAATTTCTATAATTTAGAGAATTTTATTTATTATTGTATGTCTATGTGTGTGAGGTGGTACGTGCATACCACAGTGTGTGCTTGAGGACAACTTTTGGAGTCAGTTCTCTTCTTCCACCTTTATGTGTGCTGGATATCAAACTCAGCTCACCAGGCTTGAGTGGCAAGTGCCTTTATTCACTAAGCCACTCACCAACTTGCCTTTTACAATGTATTCAGAGATTTTACTGAAAGCAGCAGAAAGAGGAGCTCCCAGGTCCAACCAAAAAGTGGAAGTTTTTATATAGGTTCAAAGATGAAAGACATAGGAATGGTGCCTAGAGCACCCCCCAAAAAAAATCTTGACCGACTTTGCCAGTTATTCCCATTCTACTTTTGTACTCCATCATTCCTTCTCTCGTATCTACACACGTATTTGCATGCATATATTTTCTTAAGTCTTTTAAAATACTCTCTGCCATATTTAACTCATGTAAAACAATTATATATTTATCTACAACTCTTAAGTTTGGAATAATGGTATATATGTTTATTATTCATTTTTGTGACAGGGTCTCACTATGTCCTGCTCTCCTGAAACTTCCCATGTAGACTAATCCCTGCAATTTGGTGAAATATTTGAATATTTAGAAGCACCCATTTCCATTAAATTTTCTCTCACCACTTTTATCTTCCATTCATACTTGTCCTGTGTATTCTCCAATAAGAGAGAGTCTTTCTTCATATTTCATCCTTTATCAAGTTAAATATGGAAACACAGATGAACTAATTCTAACATTTTATAGTGGGTAAAAATCTCAATTTTCCCATCTCTTTTGATGCTTGTGTGTTTGCAAACTTAGACTGTGAAAGTCTTTCCACCTGGCTATGGTATGTTCTAATGAGTATATCACCATTATTGTCCTAATTAAGTAAACACAGATTTCAATTGCATAGCTTCATTTTATTATTAATAGACATTTAGGTTTTAGCTGTACTTTAGCTATTATGAATAAACCACTATAGACATTCTTACAAAAAATTCTTTTGGTCATACTTGCACACACCCCAAAAATTTTCTTTCAAGCATCTATTGTATTATACATTAAGCATATTTCTATTCTCCTACCCTATTTTGTGTACCCCCTTCCCAACAATCTCCTTTATTTCTCAAGACAGTTTCACTTCTATGTTCATGTCATATATACATGTATGATTTTATGTAATAAGAGAAAACATACAGTAATTGACTTTCTAAGACTAGATTAATTTGTTTGATATGATTATCTCCATTTGCATAATTTTTCATTCAAAGTATATAAGCCAGTGTTCTGTTCCACATTCTCTTTGTGTTTTTTGGGTTTTTTTCTTTTTAAAGATTAAGTTTCAGGTATATGGGTATTTTAACTGCTTGAATATGTGCCTGGTACCCAGGGATCTCTGAAACTGGAGTTACAGGTAGTTGTGAGCTGCCATATGGGTGCTAGGAATCAAACCCTGGTCCTCTGGAAGAGCAACAGCTACTCTTAACTGCTGAGCCACCTCTCCAGCCCCTGTCATGGTTTTGTGTGTATGGTGTAAGAGGATTGGATGTTGTGCATGCTACAACTTTAATGTGAACTCTCTCTCTCTCTCTCTCTCTCTCTCTCTCTCTCTCTCTCTCTCTCTCTCTCTCTCTCCCACCCCCTTTTTACAGGGTCTCTGAAGACAAAGATGGATTCTACAATTTGAGAATAGAGTTTCATACTTTCCAACTAAAACATCTTGGTTGATTTTATTATACAGAGTCTTGGTGGTTTTCAGTTCTTTTGGTATATTTGTTCCATTGATTGCCAAGCAATAGATATAAAAACATTCAATTATTGTAACTAGTCTGGCAGAAATGAAAATATTCTAAAGAGAATGTTACTATCAGTCTGTTGAAACAATGGACCCCAAAGAAATGGTGTCTTCCTCAAGAATCGCATGCTAGGAGAAAGACAAGGCACCAGCCAGGGCAGTGAGGTTGCCACCCAAAAAGAGATTTCACACAGTTCTAACAACTTATCAAACTCCTTATAGGCTGAGAGTGAAGCCCAGACAATGATGGGTCAGTGGTGGGCAGGATCACACCTTGACCTTGAATGCTTAGATGTGCTTATCCTTAGTTCTCTATTTAAAGTTCTTCAGGCAGTTGGGGGGGTGTGTCACTGAATCTTTTTGTTCTTCTTTCCAATGTGCCTACATTCAGTAGGTTTCCTTCTCCTGCTTCCACCTTTCATTTGACTCTTTAAATTGGCTTATTAAGGACAGGCAATCAGACTTAGCTTGGGGCATCTTCAAGTTTGATAACAAAATGGTGACACAATTTTGATAAGAAAATGGTGACCACAAGTTTGATAACAAAATGGATTGAGACACATTTTTGGAATGCCTGCCACTGTTAGTGAGCTGACCCTAAGTGGAGAGGAAAGATGGATGTTCTCAGCAGCTTCTGAAATCATTTTTCTCTGAGGACATTTTCGTAACTTTCCACTTCAGCAGCGTCAGCTGCTTTTTACTTGTACTTGGTGCCACAGAAAAACAAGTTTGGGCCTTGGATTCCTGACCCCGGGTAAATCTCCCTGATTGGGTTCACCTCAAGCTTTGCTTTTCTGTTTGCCTTTGGACTTTTGAGCAATTCAGATTCTTTTGAATTTGGGGAAGTTGCAATTTGATGGCTCAATTTGCCTTGTAAGGGTTCTTCTGTTGAACAGTATTAGGGTATTATTATTAAATACAAATACAAAGTGACCACCATGACCCTGGAGGGGAGAGAGATCCAGGGAGTCAGAGAGAGAGAGAGAGAGAGAGAGAGAGAGAGAGAGAGAGAGAGAGAGAGAGAGAGAGAGAGAGAGAGAGAGTCTGGAAGGCATTGAGAACCTGACCATAACTGGAAGTCAGAGACTGTAGCAGGCTTTCTCTGCACTGCCAGCTCCCAAATAATGACATGGAGGCTCGTTAATTAATGATGAAAGCTCAGTCGACAGCTTGGGCTTGTTTCTAACGAGCTCCAATAACTTAAATTAGCTAATTTATATTAATCTACATGCTGGCATGTGGTATGTGGCTTTTACCTCTCTTGGTGCATGTCCTGCTTCCTCTCCATCCTCTTTGTGTCTCTCTTGCTCCTCAATCCATCACCTCTTTTTCTCTCTCTGCCCAGAAGTCCCACCTAACCAACTCCTGGCTAGCTATTGGCCATTGGCCATTCAACTCTTTATTAAACCAATCAGAAGGCACCTTGGCAATGACACAGCTTCACCGTGTACAAAAGATCTCCACAACAAGGAGCAGTGGAGTTGGAGATGTGGCTCTGCCATTCTTGCAGTCCAAGGCTTCTGGGGCATTGTTAGGTGCCTTTTGTCTTGTGCTCACTGTCCCCTAGTTGACCTGTGCTTTTCAAAATTTACTGTGGGGGTTTGTTACCTCTATGGGAAAAGTAGCTAGATTTCTTCAGTCCTTTCTAGTATAAAGAATGTATTAAAGAGACAGGTCCAGAATCTAATAAATATCATTTATAAGACAAGTCTTGACAATTTGGAAGCCCTTTTAAGCAAATCTGAGGTTCTGTTGAATTATTTGGGGAATCTGCCACGGCATAGGAAAGGTTTGTGTTACTGGGGTTTTCTGTTGAACTGTTTAGAATAGAGAGCCAAGGATGTTGGGGCAATCCTCCATAACACAGGTAACCATGAAAATATTGTCTTTATTTCTTTGCTGCCCACCAGTCTTAGGTGTCACCCTGGGTAATGGGGTGAATACCTATTTTTTTTTCTCCTGGAACTCCCGGAGAGAAAACTCTAAGCACTTCAGTTTTTCTTGTCTTTACTCATTGTGTGCTGATTATCATGATCAGAATACCTTTTTAAAAATATTTGTATGCATGAATACATTTGGGATTATTTTGGACAATACAAGAGTAGTTGCTGCTATGTATTTCTTAAGATAAAAATCTAAGGATTGTGGAAAGTGTAAATTTAAGAAAAAAGACTGGTTTTCAAGTTCCCCTGTGGCAGACTTATCTAAAATTAGTTGAAATGTTAATTTTAAGCTTACTCATTAAAAGTGGATCTGTTCCCTTTAAATGTTAATTATGGGAACCCAGGTTGAGAGAAAAATCTTAACAGAATTTTGGGGAGATAATCTAATGGTAGCTAAAGGAAAATACATACCATTTTATTAAATTTAAAAATTATGGAACATATTTTGCCAGACAAACTTAAAACATAAAATTAGAGGATGAGTTTCAGGATTCAGCTGTTTGTTGAGAACCCATAGGCTTGTTCCTCTTCAAATGTGTGTATACTGACAGTGTTATGGTAGGCTAACTTTGGCATTGGAAGTGTTGCTAAAATTGCATTTTAATGTGTCAATATTTAGCTTTTTCATAAAGGACAAAGCAGGTGTGTGACCAGGGCCTGGAGGACTTACTACCCACCTCATCAACCAAAACAAATAACAAGATCATAATTGGAAGAGGTAATATTGACATCTGCGCTTTGGAACATGGTGTAAAACCATATGCGACACAGAAAAGCAGATGCCATTTTTAAAATGGGAGTGGTCTCGGGGACCTTTAAGAGGCAGTAAATGAGAAAGATTCCACAGGCAGTATGTTCCATCTTCTCTGGTGGAAGTTCCATTAATGGCAGGGTCTTGCTCTGAATCTTTTAGAGTTTTTCACGCTGTGGTAAAATCTTGTGTCTGTATCAACATACTCATTGCTAATTGCAAAGGGAAGGGTCTGTAGAAAGACACTGCACTGTGGCAAAAGATTTGTTACAAGTGAATAAAGGCCTCAAGTGAGTCCAGGGAGAGGCCAGTCCTTGTTAGCTCAGGTTACAGTGAGTAAAGGTCTCAGGTGAGTGCAGGGGTGAGGAGGCAAAGTCTTTCTTAGCTAACATAGAAATGCTCAGCTAAAGAAAACTCCTTGCTTCCCTGGAAGACACAACCCCTCCTTTATCACCTATCATTTATCACCTATCATTTTAGTCTTCTCCATTACAAGAAAAGCCACAAATATGCCCAGTGTCAGAACAGGCATTGAGATTTTAGTGAATATCCTTTTAAAAAAATAAGTTATGTGTTTTTTAATAAGAAAGAGCCAAGTGTTATACTTAACATACATTTCTTGTAAAACAAAACAGTTTGGTGTAAGCACAGATAATAAACTAAAATAAAAATATCATCCACTAAAGGGTGGTATAGTAATATCTCACCCAATGATAAAACCTAGTTTAAGAACTGATAAGACCAATTTCAAAATAATCAACGTTGTAATATAAAGATATATAAATGTAAAACTTAAACCCATGTCCAAAAAAAGACATTGTTTCAAAAGTTTGACAGAGGAAAAAATATCTTCATTTTTGCCATACCTATTTCCATTGAGTTCTCATCTCAATACATGTATAGTGTAGGAAATTTTGTTGAAAGTACCAGTTTTGTAAACTTTCACTTTATCAAACTGTATAAAGACTGTCACTCAGCTGAGAACTTCATCTGCTTATTGTTAGAAAAAGGACCACTTTTTATTTTCCTTTGAAGATAGACTTTTCTGATGTAGTATCTGCCTGCCTGAAACCTATTATGTGGACTAGGAAGTAAGGGCTCTTCCTGCTTCCCTCCAGACTTTATACTTGACTTATTAGCTCTTCAAATGTGTAGTGGGTAAATCCAGCTAGTTGTTTAAAAATAAAGTCTGTGGTTTTTAGGTTATTTATCTTCTGGGGATAAAAATAAATAAAGTAATTAATTAATTAATTACAAAGAGCATACATGCACACACACACACACACACACACACACACACACACACACACACACACACACACACACACACGTATACAGTTTGTAGATGGCTACCTTCTAACAATTTAAAACAAATCATTGATACTGTTAGGTCCTTTTGTATTTATTTTTTAAAAAACACTAATCTGTGTTTAATAGAGATTTACACCAAGGTTTTAAAAAAAGGAAAATAGGCAGGCAGTGGTGGCGCACACCTTTAATCGAAGCACTTGGAAGGCAGAGGCAGACGGAGCTTTGAGTTTGCAGCCAGCCTGGTCTACAGAGTGAGTTCCAGGACATCCATAGTTACAGAGAAACCATCTCTCAAAAAAGAAAGATAAATAGAAAATTGATATATGACCCCAATTTTAAAAATCTAGTTTGAGAATTAATAGAGTTCACCAATATCAAAATCACTAATGTATTAACATAAAAATTTCTATTTGTATTTGTCATTCAGAAATTTGACTATAGTATACCTAGGCCTCTTTAGTCCATAAGAAATAGCTACAAAAGTTTTAAAAACCTTACTTCCTACTCTTTCCAGGTTGATTTTTGCCTTTGTTCTCTTTTTCCCTTCTCTAAATCTCCAATCACATGTCTATTAGACCACTTAATGTGGTCCTGCAGGTCAAATATATATGATTGGAGACTTAGAGAATAGTCAGTTTTTCTAGTGTTCTTCTAGTGAGAGGGTTGCTG
The DNA here is from genome assembly GCF_003668045.3 of Cricetulus griseus. Classification (NCBI taxonomy): domain Eukaryota; kingdom Metazoa; phylum Chordata; class Mammalia; order Rodentia; family Cricetidae; genus Cricetulus; species Cricetulus griseus. Next base: position 77,427,042 of record NC_048604.1, read on the forward strand.
TGGGTAACTTTATGAAAGCCTCTATGTACTCTCCTAGTTTCCCATTCAGCGTGTTGACTAAATGTTTCCTTTCAGATATTGTGCTTTATATCTCCTGGACTTTTATTTAGTCCTTTAAAAACATCGCTTTCATTTCTCTTCTGAAATTACCATTATTTCTTTCTATGCTTTATTTTTAATTATGTGTACGTGTGTTAGTGGTGGGCAACAGAGGAAAGGTATATGTGTTTGTGCATGTGAATACAGTGCATGCGAGTGTAGTACCTGGAGCGACCAGAAGAGGGCGACAGAGCCCGTGAAGTGAAGTCGCAGGTGGTTGTGAACTGCCTGAGCTGGGTCTTGGAGAATGAATTTATGTCTTCTTCCGGAGCAGTACAGGATACTACCTGATGAACCATTTTATCAGCCTGTTAATTGTTCATTCACTATTACCACACCTTAGGGTTTTTGAATATAGTTTAATAGCTGATTTTAAATCATTGCCTGCTAGTTTCATCACTAGATTATTTGGAGTTGCTTTCATTTTAATTCTTAATAATAGGTCAGATTTTACTATTTCACACTTATCAAGACATTACTGAGTAGTGGTTAATAATTATTTTTTTAAATTATTTCTTTTACTTTTTGAGATTATAATTACATAATTCCCCCTTCCCTTTCCTCCCTCCAAGCCCTGCCACATACCCCTTGTTGCCATCTTTCAAATTCACAGCCCTTTTCACTATTTCTTAATACATATTTGAAATCCTGTTAAAGATCATGCATAAAATATAAAACAAGCAAATAACATTAGTCTTGAGACAAGAGAATTCATGTTATCATTTAAAAAATACCTCAAACAGACAGATGATGATATTAGAATCCATTAACATATATACTAATCAAATAAAATTGGTGACAAAATTTCCATGCCATTAAAAATTATAGTTGAACTTGAAAATTCAAGCTATGAATTATCCTCAGCAGTAACTCAGAAGCTATCATTATAGGTGATATTTTAGTTCAGAAAAACATAAATTTAAATACTGAATATTCTGTTATTTTATGTAGCTTCAGTAACAGAGGTATGTCCACCATATTACCTGCAAATGTGCTTTGCACTTTTAAGTGGATATACATACCAACATAATTCAGCTGTACTGATTTAATTATTCAATTATCAAATAGGAGATAGGTAATCTTTGAAAGTCCTCGGAAGTGTTTCTACGGAATATAAATTGTATACAATCTCTAAAAATCATCTGTGTTGCTTGTTATGACTAAATGAAGACATAAATTTATTTCAAATAGCATTTATATTTAATTTAAGCACACTTATAAAGTAGGACAATGCAAACAAGAGGGGAAATCCAGAAATTCATAGCTCTTACTCTAGTTTAAGGAATGCATTTGACTCCTTTGGTTAACATGGACAAAAGTCGAAACATTCAGATTTATTCACTACTTATTTACTGCATCCCTAGTGCCATAGAATACTTACAGTAGGCTTTACCTTAGACCTATTCACTTATTTTCTCATTAGGTTGAATAGCAAATCATGATTAACGAAGTTTTCAAATTTTTGTAGGATCCAATTTGTGGCTCAAATGAAGATAGTCATTTATCATACATAGTTATTGGAAGCACTTGTCCTTGTAAATACTCTTTATTAGTCAGCAGATGGCATGCATTGCACATTAAGTACCCCCCCCCCCCGTTAACACACATACTTTAGCATAGAAAACATCTGTTTCTGCAAGAATAGTACCTCAAATATTGTGTTCTTATTTGCAGGTTAATGTTCATTTGTGAACTACTTAGTGACAGTCAGAGAAGATGATATTTTATCTTGATTAAGTTTAGAGTAGATTCAATCAAATATAAGATGAGGTGAAAATACAATTCCTTTGTAAGAGTTCAGGAAAGAACAGTCACTGGTGATGCACACCTTTAATCCCATACTCTGCAGGGATGCAGGGGCAGGTGGATCTCTCATTTTGGGACCAGGCAACATAGTCTATATAGAGAGCTCCAGGACAGCCAGAGCTACACAAAGAAACCCTGTCTCAAAACAAACAAACAAACAAACAAACAATAACAGAAAACAGTCATGGTTACTAGCAACTGCTTTCCTGCTTTGGGTAGAGGACAGCACAGGTGCCAGAAGTCTTTCAGAGACAGTTCCTGAGATTGTTCCATGAAGTTTACAAGTATAAATATCATTTCTTGTTGCTTATGGGTAAGTGCTGCAGTTCAACAAGCTAATTTGCAAAACAGGATAACTAAATTTCCTTCTCAGTCATCTATATAAGATAGCTCTGTAATAGTCTAATTGGGAAACTTCTTCATGTAAAGGAATAATCTCACATTTACAGGATTTCCTTTGAGTGGCTTCAAAGAATAATTTGCCTAGTGATGCTCTAACATGATGCCTAGCCTAGCATATTTTATGTCAAACTCATACCCATCTGTCAGCCTGGCATGATGCCTATTCCCAGAGTATCAGGCCACTCTTCAGGGCCCAGTTGTATATGTGAAAGTTCCCTCCAGAGAGCAGAGGGCTAACTTTTGCTGTATATGACAGTAAACACATAATCAAAACAGAAACACGCACTAAATAAACTTCATCTGTCAAAATGGAGAGAAGAGGTATTTGCCTCCCTATATATCATATTCTTCCTCATGTGTTAAACATAGAATGGTTCTTTGGCTGAAACTAATGGCCTTTTAACTGTGAATTTGAATAAGGGCCACTCCTATTTGGAGAAGCTAGAGTAACTTTGTAGATTTTGTTTTTATTAAAAATCCCCCACTCCTAAATATAGCAACTAATTAAAAAGCTATTGGAAAGCTACACAAACCTTAACATTACAATAATAAAGAAATAAATTGAAATATATTTCCCCAAAGAAATAGATGCATAAGACATAAATAGTTTATTTATTATATTCCTTATCATTTTAGTCGATCTATTTTCTTTCTGTTTCAAAAGATTGCTTTATTTTCAAAGAATAAAATCTTTCAAATAGAAAATGCTATTTTGGTGTTTAATTTATTCATTGTCTGTCTGGAGTTGTATTGGGTCAGGGACATTAATGAAAATATTACTAATTTAACTTGTCTGATAATCTTCAAAATTACTTTTGAAAAAGGGAAATGGTCAGCCAAGACAAAACTTGATGATTTTACTCCGTTGGTATGGATGTGGGAATTCTGAGTGGTGCTGCCATTTTAGCTGCTGGCTTTTAAAGTAGTACAGTTGTGTCTGTCACTGATAGATGGCTGCATTTTTGTTTCCCATTTCTTCTGTATCCCAGCCTGCTCATGGCATTTCACTAGGATGGGTACACAGCACTGTTTCTTTGGGAAAATCAATGAAGGTACACATCACAGTCATGAGAAAAGTAAGAAGCAGGTCAAATGGTAGCTATCCTGTATGCCTGCTAGACCTACTGTGTTTTAAATAATAAGTACTTGAGGGTTGTGCCCTATATCTTCGTTGTTCAGGTGGCTTACATTATGTTCCATGTCGCTAATTCAATACCTTGAAAAGGAATGATGCCCCCCTTTTTTAGTATGCATTTGTTCCGTCTAGGCACTCTGAAGTTATTAAGTGACCCAGGAGAGCTTGTTTTCATTGGCAAGAATGAAAATGACTTAAAAAAAGAAGGGTACCAATTCCCTTTCTCAAGGACAGGAAATTGATGCCACAAGTTATTGTATGTCTACTTCACTGTAATGACAAGAGATATAACAATCAAATTGTCACTTCTGCCTGGTAGATGTAGGAGACCTGCGGCCACAGGCAAGTCATTATACCTGTAGGTGCCAGATACTCCAGGAATTGGCATCAAGCCTACCTTATGCTCAGAAGCCAGCTGGCCAGGCATTAAGGAAAAGTAGAGTCGTTTCATCTAACTGGGGGTTAAAATATCTCTTGTGAAAGATGCATACAAGAGCAGTATGTCTTTTCACCATTAAATAATCATTTTGATTAGGAGAATAAGTACAAGCAACATGAATTTTCTCCTCAGTCTTCACATTGTTTCCCATCCCCAAACCTGCCCTAGTACTCCTCCCCTACCACCCGTGCTCAGTAAACACACCAGGCAAAATATAATCATGTCACTCTGTCACCAAATCTCCTCGGTTGAATTCAGGGCTCTAAATAGAAAGGAACAATGGCAGGTTTTCCTTGTCTTCCAGCAGAAAACTAAGGAAATGCTTCCAGGAAGATGAAAAGGACATTTTTGTGTCATCATAAATCATCTGTATAACACTCAGCATACAAATATTGAACCCCTGGGCATAGACTGTTTATTTCTAGGGTTAGGACAGGAATATGTTCTCTGTCAATACTTGATTAGGTGAAAAATTCCCTCTGAGTTGAAGCTGAGTTGCTTGTGAAAAGATGGTTTATACTGAAGAAAGAATAAAAAAAACCCTCATGAAATAATTAATTTTATAAAGGGCGAATCAGTATTTCACAATGAAACAGTAGTATTAGACTTGAAATTTGTATGCAATATGCCTTCAATAAACTTCAGATAATTTTAGGTGGTCATTTAGATAGTATTAATAAATACACAACAAGAAGTTTATTTGCATGATAGAAATACAAACATTATAATAAATTTAGAACCTTATTGTACTTTGATAGTTTACTTACATTATTATTATCACAGTTACTTATCATACATATTATAATTCTTTACTGATTCTTTGGCAATTTCACATCATGCACTCCAATCGTGCTTACCTCCCAGTCCCTCCATATCTGTCCCTCACCCCTAAAGCATACCTCCCAAAGAAATCCCCCCAATTACATAAAAACAAACCCAAACAAAAAATCCACTTTGAACCTCCATTTTTCCCATCTCTACAACACCTCTTCATTTGTCCCAGTGACATTGGGAGCTGTGGTGTGTCATGCAGTATACACCTTTGTCCAATCAGCCCCACCCACAAATATTCATTGCGATGGTCATTGGTCTAGTTCCAGTCCTTTGGTACACCATAATCACTGGACCCTCACCGAAACTCTTCTCGGAGGATATCCTGCTATTACCTTGAGTCACCGGGATTCTGCAGCTATCTTTCTGCAGGACTAGTCGCTTTACATACTCCAGCAGGTCAAATATAGAGTAGATGTTAGAGTGGGACAAGACCCAGGATGTTGGCGTTGGTGGTAGCTGATATGGTCAGTCTGGGCCCCTGGGATTGTACTCCTCAGGTGAGGAGTTGAGCCAGCTCTCCTAGGCCCATGCCATTGGTGGCAGTTCTCCCACAACCAGGCAAAGGGTGGGGCCATCTCTCCTGAGTGTCCAGTGTTGGAGGCCAGCTCTTCCATGGGGGTAGTGACATCTTTCTTACTGCAGTGACCAGTGAGAATCAGGATCAGCTATCCCAGGGCCAGTGAGGGCAGGGGACACCTCAGAGGCCATGGGCATTATCACAAACCTCAGCTGTAGCTAGAATGCAGACCCAGATATGGCCCAAGGGAGCAGCTTAGGCCCAGCTGTCACCATGGCCCCCAGTAGCAGCACAGGCCACTCAGATCAGTATGGTCCTGGTGGCAGTATGGCCCTAGGACACCAAGGCATTCTCAGGTTAATGACCAGACCCCAGGAATCTGTACATCCCTCAGTGGTAACAGGTGCCATGGCCATCAATTCAGACCCTGGATGGTATAGTGCCATGGACCTAGACATGCACAGCTATGTATCTTAATCATATTACATGTGCTTAACTTGAAGGCAGTAACAAATTCAAAGAAATGGTTTCCAACTGAAAACCACAGAATGTCTCTATCTCTCTACTATTAAAATTAGGTACAACACACTGTGTTTAAGTCATTTTGTTTCTTTCTTAGGAACAAGATATGTCTATGTAACCCAGGCTGTCCTAGAGTGTAATTTCTACCTAGCCTCAAACACAATATCATCCTGTCTCAGCGTCTATAGTCTTGGAATTACAAGTATACCACTACCATAATTTGCTTAAGTCTGTTTTTTAATTTGAGAATTTCATATGTAAGTACACTGTATTTGCATTATTTCCACCTCTCCCTCCAACCCCCTCTTCCTGATGTAACACCACCATCCCCTCAACAGTTTATAGCTTCTTCTGTACTTACTGTTTATTTGTATGTGCTAAAAATTGTAGCTGAGTTTTCAATTTCTTTAAGTAATATCATTGTTTAAGTTATACCTAAGCTGTTAAAATGTCTAGCAGTTTACCTGTGGGAATATACTAGTATTTTCTTCAACTGCTCAGGAGAAAAAAAAACAGTGTTTACTTTACTCTAGAAACAGTGCAATGAAATGAATTTATTCACACATAAACTGTCATGTTCAATTCGGCACTTGTTCTTGAGTACTGACTGGTAACAGCATCTTGATATTAAAAATAGTATTTGGTGATAATGTTTGAAATACTGAAATTCTCACTGACTTTTAATTTAAAGAAGATGCACATGCTAACTAACCATCCAGTAATTAGTATAGAAGAGCTATCAGCACCACTGACTCTCATCCCCTTTTCGCCCTGTCTACCTACCAGGCTGACAGCTTCAAAAATACAACATCCACACTACAAAATATCATAAGACCCAAAGCATGGTTCACTGGGTAAGCTGCAGCCAATCCTGAAAACCTGCCCCCCATCCTCAGGACCCATACCGTGGAATGAGAATGGACTCCTACAAGTTGTACTCGAACCTCTATATGAATTCTGTTGCATGTGAGTGGCACCCTCCCCACCACACACACACAAACACCCCAAACACAGAAATAAAAAAAATATTAAAAGGCTGGGCATATGTTTAGTAGCAGAGTGCTTGCCTAGCATCCATAAAGACCTAGGTTCAATTCCCAGAACCTGAAAACAAATATACAAAACACAACAATCCTTAAAGTTATGTAGGGAGTGGTAAAGTGCAAACATGGAGTCCTTCAGTAAGTAAAGAGGGGAGAAATCTTTTTATCGATTTTTAAAAATTTAAATAAGAAACAAGCTCATTTCACATGTCATTCCCAGTTCCCACTCCCTTCCCTCCTCTCCCCTGCCTCCCACTAACCCCCTATCCCATCCACTTTCTGCTGCCCTGGGAGGGTGAGCCCTTCCATGGGGAATCTTCAAAGTTTGTCATATCATTTGGAGCAGGGCCTAGGCCCTCCCCCGTGTGTCTAGGCTGAGAGAGTATGGGCTTCCAAAGTCCATTCATAAACTAGCTATAAATATTGATCCACCAGAGGCCTCATAGATTGCCTAGACCTCCAAACTGACACCCATATTCAGGGGGTCTGGATCAGTCCTATGCTGGCTTCCCAGATTTCAGTCTGGGGTCCATGAGCAACGTCTTGTTCAGGTCAGCTGTTTCTGTGGGTTTCTCCAGCCTGGTCTTGACCGCTTTGCTCATCACTCCTCCCTCTCTGCAACTGGATTCCAAGAGCTTGGCTCAGTATTTAGCTGTGGGTGTCTGCTTCTGCTTCTATCAGCTACTGGATGAAGGCTCTAGAAGTCTTTACACTACACAATACATGCAAATTTGTGACAGTTTCTCAGTGGTGGCACAACTCGTCTTCAATCTTGCGTTGGTTAGGACAATCAAGCAAAGAGAAAGTTTCAAGTTTTTATTATTAACAATACTTTCTTGAAATTGAAAAGGATGCAGCTCAATATTAAGCTTTATTCAAGGTAACTTAGCCTTTGCTGACACTGTTATTGCTAGAGGAAATATGGTCTGTAACACTTTTGTGTTCCAGAACTGCTACATCGTCCCAAGGCAACAAATACATTCTTGCTTCTTTCTTAGCCACATCTCTCCCATTATCTGTCAAGCCCTCCTCAGCATCCCACTCAGCTTCTCTCCTGTCCCCCATGTTAAAATGCTTCTTGCTTTCCTTGTTGAAAAGCCATCTCTGTCAAGAGCCTTCTTGTATAGCCTCATAAGCTGCTATGAGCACATTTTCCTCTTCTAGTCTCCCACATGTACAGATCATCTTTACATAATGCTATGGCTAAAAATTTACATTTGGTATTACAGTTTGCATGCTAGAATTATCTTTCCTAGAGTCTATGATTTTCATTTTTAATGAAAATTAAACAAAATGATTTTTCCAGAATTAATTTTCTAGCATATTTTCCACTTATAAAAGAGACTCAAAGGATTACATGTACTGAGTTCAGATAGTTCTTTCTGTGACCTTGGAATTGTTTATTTATGCTTTGAAACTTGAAGTTGTTTTTTCTCTTCTCTCACTTCTTGCAGACTTCAAATACCTCTTGACCATGCTTTTTAGTTTGAAGATCATGGTCCTTGATAGCAAGGCTTCAAAATAAATGTTGAGAGCTTCTGCATTCTTAGATAAAATTTCATATGTACAGACATCATGTTCTCATGTGTTCTTGTTTTGTTTTCAAGTCAAATTTTCAGTTTTATCTTTTTGTGTATCTCATGTATTCCATATGTACCCTGTATTTGTAATCAGTATCATTTTGATATTTGTTCTTACTATGAACATTCTTTTTTAAAGATATATTTTAGTTTTAGTTGTGTATGTTTGTGTGGGGTATATTCTTGGGAGCTTAGGTACATTTAAAGGTTAAGAAACAGGCATGGGATTTCTGTAGTGGCTGTTGGTTTTGAGACTCCAATATGGGTGCTGGGAAGCAAACCACAGACCTGTGGAAAAGCAGTATGCACTCCTAACTCCTATTGATCTCTCCAGTCACTTATTGTCAAATTCCTAGTCTGTTTTCGTCTGTCAGCACATTTCAAACTAAAGGAGTCTCCTTACTTCTAGTTGGATATTTTCACCTGGTCGACTGTGATTGTTTCAGGGACTTTAACCCTTCCTACTTGACTCCCAACTTTCAAATAGATACGACTTAACACTTTGTACTGGCTCATAAACTTTTGAGGTAAGAGAGCTGTTATGATTTAAAGTTAAGAATATGTTGTTTGATTACTCTGTGTTCAAGAAAATGGTGAACAACAACTGTTAGGTTGTATCTCTCTGACAAGAGTTACAATTTGCCTTAATATAATCTTTTCCTAATTCTTTCTTAGAGTCATAGGGAATCACATGATTTTGAGTTCAGTTTTAAGAGTCATTTTCATTATCTTTTGATATTGCCCTTGTATTTGAATAACTTACCCCTTTCTATACCAAATGTTTTCTAGGTGTAAGACATAGTCTGGAAATATATTTACAGCCAGTGTTTCAGAATAACTAGAACTGTCATGAAGTATGTTATACCTACTGCTCCCACAGTTACTTTGTAATTTATTCCTCCTGAAGAGAAAAACAACCATTCCCACTTTTATAAAGAAAATAACCAATGAATCAAGTTCAATTGTTACCTTTTTATTATACCCTATTAAAATTCTATTTTCTTAAGATTTAAATAAATCTACTCATGCATTTTCTTTGTATCTATATATTCTTTTTATTTTATTTTAGAAGCACTTTTATTTACATATCCATCCCCCCATTCCCTTGTCCCCCCATCCTCCCATGCTTCCCACCGAGCCCTCAACCCACCCCCCCTCCCCAGGGATAGTGAGGTCCTCCACCAGGGACTGTCAAAGTCCATCACATCATTTGGAGGAGGGCCCAGGCCTTCCTTCCCGTTTCTGGGCTTCAATAGTATCCCTCCATAGGGAATGAGCTCCCAAAGTCCATTTGTGCTCTAGGGATAAACAATGACTCCACTGTTAGAGTTCCCATAGACTGTCTTGGCATCCTAGTTGACACTGACATTCCAAGGGCTTGATTCGGTCCAATGCTGGTTCTCCAGGTTTAAGACCAAAGTCTCTGTGTTCTCACTAGGTCAGGTCACCTGTTTCTGCAGGTTTCTCCAACACCTTCTTGGCTCCTTTGCTCATCCCTTCTCCCTCTCTGCAACTGGATTCCAGGAGAATGGCTCAGTGTTGAGCTTTGGGTGCCTGTTTCTGCTTTGAACAGCTACTGGATGAAAGCTCCAGGAATGGCAACCAAGGTAGTCATCAATCTCATTATAGAGGAAGGACATCAAAGGTAGCCTCTCCACCATTGCCTAGATTCTTAGTTGTGGTCATCCCTGTGGATCCCGTAACACTTCCCCTGTGCCAGACCTCTCTCTAAGCCTGTACTGTCTCCCTCTATCTCCCTCTATCAAGGCATCTCCTTTCTTATATTCTTTATAATCATTGTTGCTGAGCTGTGATTCTAACTTTAATGATTGCCTCTTCTCACTCGACACATATGAGAGTAACTCTGCCCACATAAATGGCTTCAACTAGCTTCTAAATGCTTTTGAATTCCTGATTTTTATGATTGAAAACTAATTTTCTGAGCTTCACTTACCTAAATCCACTGTCAACTTGCTTCGCTTCCTCAAAATGCTCTTGAAAATGTTAGAGAAACAGTCATAGAATCATTGCTCAGTCATTTCTCTCATGATTTCATTTTGTATTTTTATCTCTTTCATTTCATGCTCTTCAGTTTTAGATCATTGCCTAGGTGATCTTTCTTAATGCCATGTAACCTATATTTTCAATTATTATTTGACTAGATAAGTCTTACTTATAAGAGCTCCTTGCGTTCGGGTGGTGGAGAAGCCATGTAATACATGTTGAGGATGGAGAATATGTAACATTGATTATATGCCTATAAAAATAACTTCCTGTATACTAGATATCATCTGACACTGAATTTTGCCCTTTCAGCATCTCTAATCACATAGTTGAGTAAATAATTTGCGGGGTTAACACTATATTTTCCATGAATTAGTTTTTCTCATGTTATACCAAATACATGATTGGTAAATATTTAACCAACAAATAGAAGTGAAGGTCACTGTTGTAAAGATAAAATGACATTGGCTCTAAGGGTCCTAAAGACAGCTAGGCTTAGAAGAAAGAACTCTCGACTCCTGGATCTGTTCTCATGTTACTGAAGCACAGAGCTTACCTATACCTCCCCAACAAAATTGCAGTAAATAGCACTTTTGTTCCTTATTGGATTTGACCAGTTCCACCATTGTGAGAGAGCCAGAATCATTAAACTCAAAAACATTCATATGAATCCACAGACAAATGTCAGCATCTATAAATATTGCTCAGAATCACCTACACATAAGGAAAATGGAGCAATTGCACTGTATTTCTGTGACTTTATGATCTTAAGGATCAAAGGTTTATTCATGGATATGTAAGATTTATTCATGGAGGGCTAACGATTTCCCCCCCGAACCTGCACACCAGTGAGTATTACCTAAGCTAGTCTATAATTAAATATCAAGCAAAGTAGAAATTTGATTCCCCTTCAGCTTTTCAAGTGTCCTTATAATTTTGGAAGTCAGCCGATTTCTTACAAAGATGTAAGATGGTTGTTGGAGAAATGGCAGAAATTTAATTGGATTTAAAAATTTCATAGAGGAAAAAAGTCTTGCATAACATTTCCAGATAGGCTTATTAACTTAAAATAAAAGTCTAGTGTTTTGTTCACTAAAATAAAACAACCACAGAAATGTTACAATTGGAAATCAAAAGAAGAAAGGCTTGCTTTCAGTGGCAGATGATCGTTATGTGCACATCTTCCTAACAGTCATCACAAATTAATGTTTAGCAACATCAATTGTTTCAGTAGATTGCTCAGTTTATGTCAAAAATCAAATTGTTGTTCTGAAATAAATTGCTGTTTGGTGCAGAGAGAGCATTTCATAGTGCTTTGGGGAGCTGGTATGGCTATTTCTCCAGCAAAGCTTTAGTGTTTCATAAATTGAATTAGAGATGCATTTAACCTGCTATGAAGAAAACATGCTCTTGATGGCAGTAGAATTCTTGTCATAGACTTTCCAAGTACATGACATTATTTCCCTTTCTGCTTTTTATAGTGTGTACCTCTGCTGTGTGGGCAGTTGAACAACACCTATAAGATTAGTGCCTGTTAGGGAGCATCTAGATTGAAGCTGTACTTTAGAACAGTAACAACTGATAAACTACTTTTAGGCGAAGTGCCGTCAGCATGTGTTAATTTTAATAACATTGAAAGGGTGACATTCACGTTTCCATTTCTGAGAGTACTTACTCCCAGTCCACCCTCACACATGGAATTCTTCTAAATAAACTCAATGCTGGTAATCATCTGACTCATTAGCAAGTGTTCTCTCCCTGCCCAAAACTAAGTGGGTGCAATGGAGGATAGATTAATCTTCAAATCCCGTGGAATACACATCTGTTCTCTTTGCTTTCTGGTTTTTATGTCGGCAGCATAATTAGAAATAAAAAAATGTGTTGCTATGTCAGTAGAGACAAGCTGGCAAATACACATGAAACAGAGTATAATCATCCAATAATTAATAATCATGCTGATTAATCTTTCAATTTAGGTATAATATAGGCTTTAGATGGAAGATGAAATCCTGAATACAAACTCAGCAAAAATCTTTGAAGTTTTATACTTCTTTCTATGTGGATTTTTTTCCTCCATTTCTTGCTAGTTGAAGTCACTATTTCCATGCTGTTGGAGCACAGTTATTTCTTTCTCCTGAAAGTATATATCACAATCTTGATTCCTGTTTAAATACAGCTTTACAGTAATCTTATTTTTTCCTTTTTTATTTAGAAACATTCATTTTACATATTAATCCCCCTCATTCCCTCTCCCTCCCATTCTCCCATGCACCCAACCCACCCCCTACCTGCTCCACAAGGACAGTGAGACCTTCCATGGGAGATCATCAAAATATGTCACATCATTTGGGGGAGGGCCTAGGCCCTCCTCACTGTATCTGGGCTGCAAAAGTATCCCTCCATAGGGAATAGGCTCCCAGAGTCCATTTGTGCACTAGGGATAAATACTGGTTTCACTGTTAGAGGTACTGTAGCCTGCTCAGGCCTCCTAAATGGTACCCACGTTCAGAGGGTTTGCTTCAGTCCAATGCTGGTTCCCCAGCTTTACGACTGGGGTATGTATGCTCTCACTAGGTCAGATCATCTGGTTCTGCAGGTTTTCCAAGCATGGTCTTGACCCCTTTGTTCATCACTCCTCCCTCTCTACAACTGGATTCCAGGAGTTTGGCTCAGTGCTTAGCTGTGGGTGTCTGCTGCTGCTTCCATCAGCTACTGGATGAAGGCTCTAGGATGGCATTTAGGTAGCCTCTCCACTATTGCTTAGGTTCCTAGTTGGAGTCATCCTTGTGGATCTCTGAACAGTTCCCTAGTGCAAAATTTAAACCTATAGTGGCTCCCTCTATTGATATGTCTCTTTTCTTGTTCTCCTCTTTTCCTCTCCCCACTCAATCTTCCTGATACCTCATGTTCTCCTTCCCCTTCCCCCTTTCCCCTCTTTTTTCTCCTATCTCCCTCCTCCCTCCCCATATGCTCCCAATTTGTTCAGGGGCTCGTGTCTTTTCTGCTTCACTGGGGGACTGTGGATGTCTCTCTTATGGTCCTCCTTATTTCCTTGCTTCTCTGGAGGTGTGGATTATAGGCTGGTAATCCTTTGCTCTAAGCATAATATCCATATATGAGTGAGTACATACCATGTTTGTCTTTCTGTGAGTGGGTTACCTCACTTAGGATGGTTTCTTGTAGTTACATCCATTTGCCTGCAAATTTCAAGATTCCATTGTTTTTTTTCCGCTGAGTAGTACTCCATTGTGTAAATGTACCACATTTTCTCCATCCATTCTTTGGTTGAGGGGCATCTAGGCTGCTTCCAGGTTCTGGATATTACAAACAACGATGCTATGAACATAGTTGAACAGATGTCCTTATTTATGAATGTGCATCCTTTGGGTATATGCCTAAGAGTGGAATCGCTGGATCTTGAGGTAGACTGATTCACATATTCCTGAGGAATCTTCATACTGATTTCCAAAGTGGCTGTACAAGTTAGCACTCCCAAGAGCAATGGAGGAGTGTTCCTCTTTTTCAACAACCTCTCCAGCATAAACTGTGATTGGTGTTTTTGATTTTAGCCATTCTAAAGGGTGTAGGATGGTATCTCAGAGTTGTTTTGATTTGCATTTCCCTGATGACTAAGACGTTTAGCAATTTCTTAAGTGTCTTTCAGCCATTTTACATTCCCCTATTTAGTTCTGTACCCCACTTTTTAATTAAATTATTTGGTGTTTTGGTGACTAGCTTCTTAACTTCTTTGTACATTTTTTAGATCATCCCTGTGTCAGATGTGAATATCTTTTCCCATTTTGTGGGCTGCCATTTTGTCTTGTTGACTGTATCCTTTGCCTTACAGGAGCTTCTCAGTTTCACGAGACCCCATTTATTAATTGTTAATCTAAGTGTATGTGCTACTGGTGTAATGTTCAGGTAGTGGTCTCCTGTACCAATTTGTTCAAGGGTACCTCCCACTTTTTCTTCTAAAAGGTTCAGTGTGGCTGGGTTTATGTTGAGGTCTTTGATCCATTTGGACTTAACTTTTGTGCATGGTGATAGATATGGATCTATCTGCAGTCTTCTCCATGCCAGCATCCAGTTAAGCCAGCACCATTTGTTGAAAAAGATTTCTTTTCTCCATTGTATATCTTTAGGTTCTTTGTCAAAAATCAGATATTCATAGATATGTGAGTTAATATCAGGGTATTCATTTTGATTCCATTGGTCAACCTGTCTATTTTTGTGCCAACGGACTATAGCTCTATGATAGAGCTTGAAGTCCAGGATGGTGATGCCTCTTGAAGTTCCTTTATTGTATTGTCATTCACTTTTATAAAATAGTGGATTTACAGAGTGCTCAGTTATGAACCTTAGATTTTCAACTAAATTATTCCTTTCTTGATGCTGTGTGTTGTATCTTGTTAACCTTATTAGTGTTGTTCTTTACCTGTTGATACCCAATAGTGCTTTGCAAATGGACTTCTATTTTATTGAATTTAAAACAATATTTTAAATGGCTCATGAAACAGTTGTACATGTTAGTAGGATACCAGTTAATGATTCGATAATATATGCACTGAATGATTCTTAAATTCAGATTAAATATTTGTTATTTATTTATTTATGTTTTTTCAAACAGGTTCTTTCCTTATAGCCCTGGCTGTCCTAGAACACACAATGTACACCAGGCTAGCTTTAAAATCACAGAATCCTGTTGCCTCTGCTTCCCTAGTGCTAGGATTAAAGGTGTGTGCCACAATGCTTACCTATCATTTTTCTTCTTTGTGCACTGGTTACTTTGTTTTTGTGAATAGTTTAAAAATATTTTTAGGCTTTTAAAATGTATTTTATTGGCTGGGCGTAGTGGTGCATACTTTTAATCCTAGGACTGGAGACAGAAACAAGTAAATCTCTGAGGGGAGCATGATCTATGCAATTTATTACTATGTAGGGCTACACAGTGAGATCCTTTCTTTATTTTATTTTATTTTACTTTATTAGTTCTAGTTAGGGAACAAGCTTATTTCAAGTCCCTTCTCCCTCTCCCTCTCCTCACCCCCACCTCCCCCACCCCATCCACCCACCACTCCCCAGGCAGGGTAGGGCCCTCAATGGGGGCTCTGCAAAGTCCACCAAGTCTTCCTATGCTGGTCCTGGGCCCTTCCCCATGTGTCCAGGGCCAGAGTGTATCCCTTCACGTGGGATGGGCTCTCAAAGTCCCTTCTTGCACCAGGGAAAAATACTAATCCACCACCAGAGGCTCCCTGGAGTGCAGAGGCCTCCTTATTGACATCCATGTTCAGGGGTCTGGATCAGTCTTGTACTGGCCTCCCTGACAGCATCTGGGGTCGATGTGCTCTCCCTTGTTCAGGTCAACTATTTCTCATGTCTACCCCCCATCCTGGAACTTTATTTAGTCTTCTTCTGTGATGTACCCTGTGTCTTAGATGGACTTATAAAATGTCCAATTTATGGCTGTTCAGACAATTTCTTCACATATGCTTAGATTGTTATTTTCAGAATATATTATATATATAATATATATATATATATATATATATATATATTCAATTGTATATAGATACAAATTTGAAAAGTAAGGCCAGGATGAAACCTAAATGCCAACTGCTAGAATCTTGTGGGATTAAACTATTGATACTTGGAGAATAGTTAGCCTAGGAGATAGCAAAGAAAAAAAAAGAAACATTAGAAAGCTAAGGAGAATGGGAGATAGTTCAGGGTCACTAGGGTTCTGCATTACATTTGGATTATGTGTACCTAAGGAGGCCTGAAGCTTAAGTAAAACTTCAAATTATGCACTGTATTTTCAACATTAAATAAAAAGTGGAGAGATTGAAGAGGTAGAAGTTGCACAAGTGATCCCAAAGAAGAGAGTGGGGAAGGATTTTAGGAGCCAGGGGTTCAAGGACACCACTGAGAACAGGAGCCACAGAATCAACTAACCTGGGTTCATAGGCTCATAGAGATTCCACTAATAACCAAGGAGCCATGTTATAGTTGTAGAGCTTGGTCTTCATGTGGGATTCCCAACAATGAGAGTTGAGGGAGCCTCTGACTCTTTTGCGTGCACTTGGGACCCTTTCCTTCCTACTGGGTTGCCTCATCCAGCCTTAACATGAGGGGTTGGGCCTAGACTTATTGCTTCTTGCTATGCTATGTTCAGTTGATATCACTGGAAAGCTCACTCATTTTTTTAAGGGAAACAGAGGAGGGTGGATCTAGAGTAGATGGGAATTGTGGGAAAAGGAGCTAGGATGACTAGAGGGATGTGAAATGACAGGAGGGATGTAATGTATATAAAGAATAAAAATTAAAATAAAAAACATGCTGCAGCCACATCAGATGTTAAAGCAGGACACTAAGATTTAGAATAAATATTTTAAAAATCATGCTTGCAGTTCAAGCATGAAAGAGAGGCATGGGTATGTATGGGTATGTATGTTTCTAACTTCAGCACTGGGAGTGGGAGACAGGCTGATCCCAAAAGCTCTTTGGCTAGCCAGCCTGGACCAAAGGAAAGCCTTGGGTTCAGCTGAAAGGCAGACAGGGATAGAGAGAAACATCTGATGCCCTTCTCTAGACTCCACTTATAGGCACATGCACACATACTACATACATACAGACTTCCCTCCAAAGTGAAAAAAACAATTACAAATAGCCCGAGAAATATCATGATAGATGTATGCACACGAAAGAAGTCTGGCTTCCTAAATCACCCTGATCAAGACAGCAAGGTCATCTTATCATAAGATAGCTAAAGTTATCTTATAATGAATTTATTTTTAATTTGACTTGACTATGAAGTTATGGAAGCTTTACATATTAATAATAGAAATATAGATGAAGAAAACATAAATAATTTAAATTATGTAATTTTTATTACCTGAAGATACATTGATACTAGTATTTGCAAACATGCTTGGGTATTGTTGTACATATATTTTAGGTGTTTGGGTTTTTAATGTATGTATAGTTATACAACTTTTGAAAATTAATTTGGTATTATAAAAGAAATATAAATAGGGTGTTACACCAAGAACTAAGTTATAACAACATGATTGAAAGTCGGTGAGCAGAGTTTGAGATTAAGTGATTCAAGAGCTTTTGTGGAGATTGTCTTGAACATCACAGTATATAACAAGAGCTATAGCTAGATTTTGTTAAAAGACAGGTGCAAATCATTGCATGTTATAGAAACAGTGGTAAACAAAAATTATAACAGGCTTAAACTTGGCATGTTGTGGGAACAGGAACAGCTCAACTAAACTATGGTGGTAAACTTGGAGGTACTATGATATTAGATGATAATGGTAGTCTAGTCCAGGGCTGTTTCTCCTAGTAGAAGCTTAGATATTAACTGGTGATTTATATCTTGAGAATTAAGGAAAATCAAAAATCAAGGGTGACTCTGAGATTTTTATATAAACAATGTGGCTGATAGTCTGGGATAACTTTCTCACCTTGGTGTGGCTGAGATTTTCCTAGCTTTTGCACTGAAATTTGTGTATCCCAGAAAAAGCCTTAGTTATAGGCAAATTAGTACAGTTGTTTAAAATAAATGTGATTGTATGTTTGTAGAATAGGCTTCATTACTTCGGGTAAGAACAAGAGCCAGCAATTAGTTTGGTCTTTTAAAATAAGAGCTGACTGGCAGACTGCATACCACAGTTGATGGGGAAGTATTATGGGAATTGCAAACAAATGAGGAACTGCTTAAATCATACCAGAAAATAGTCATGAAGGGAAAACTTTAGAACAGATATCTTATAGTTCAGTTTTCTTACAGTACTGAAAACACTGCATAATCATGATCTGTTTAAAATATTCAGACTTAAATTAGCTTTTGGATATTGATGTACAGTATGTTTAAACCACTGAATTGTTATTGAATTACTCCAGATATTCCTGTTTAAATCAAGTGCTAATAGTATCAGATCCAGGAAAAGAGACTCACTGACTCAATTAAAAAATGTGTGTTCTCATTTGCATAAAAGTTACATATTCATTAGAAATCAAGATGTCCAAGAATCTCCCCTATAAGTCCCATATAATTTGTCTTCAGTGTCTCCTTATCTCCTTCTTTACAAAGTCTTCAAGCACTTTGGATGGCAGTTTGCATAATTTATTCTGATGTAGAGAACTAAAACAAGGTCCATATTATGTTACGTTTCAGTCACTGATTAAATAATCTAGATGTGAAAGAGGTATAGGAAAATAGT